>NW_028261381.1:153104172-153291672 GCF_051295495.1 Thamnophis sirtalis | reverse complement strand
TCCCTTAACAACCGTGGCAAGAAGAGTCATAAAATGGGTCAAAACTCACTTAACAAATCTTTCACTTAACAATCAAAATGTTGGGCTAGTTTAAAGAATTTTAGAGAAATGTGAGCGTTTAGCCTTCATGTGTTTTTTTTTTCACCCTCAAGAAAAAAATAATGCCACATTTTAATTGGCAACGTATTGAGTCATTGGGGTCACCAAAAGAAAAAGAGCTGTGGGCCACATGTGCAAGTTGCTCCTGCCCACAACATAACTTTACAAACTTGAGAGGCATCCTGTCCATTGCCATACTACCTCCATAAATTTGTAAAGAGGAATTCATGTGTGTATGTGAGGGCTCTGTGTTGCTTTCAAGAAGAAAACCTTGTATATTGTATAATTGATGGTAGTCTGGTGCATTGCTTTATCTGTTGAACTTCTCTGAGTTCTTCAGGGTGTGATGTGAGTCCAGTGACTTTCCAGATTCCTGACAGTATGAACTGGGAGGATCTGTTTTGAGTAGCAATAATAAAAACTGCGGTCCCCAGCTGGAAGTTAGTCAAATCTCCAGTATCAGCACTGTGAATGCCAAAATGGAAAAAAAACACAAGTTTCTTAGGCTTTGTTTTCTCTCCACCTCTTGGAGGAAAGACAGAGGATCATTTGCTTGACATCTTGCAGAATCTTAACGAGGCAGTGAAAGTGTTTGACTTTGTACATGTAGCCTCCATTGGCAGTAATAAAGCATGGTGGGAGATGTAGTTCAATATAGGAGTTCCAGTCCTGGAGATAAGACTTTGGCGAAGGCTGAATTTTCCCATCCTCTTATTTAACAGCTTGTGTAATAAACACATTTGTCTATTCGTTCACTAATTTGCTTAGTTACTGGGGTTTATGTGCCACAACATTTGATAATTCTCTTTTTACAGCATAAGATTAGATACAATATAATAAAACAACAACACTAATCACTAATAATAACAAAAATTATTGAGAGAGAAACTTAAGGCCCCCAAGAACAAAGGCATCTAAAAACAGCCCAGGGTGGGGATTCTTATTTATTTTAGATCCCCTCCCAAGACTTTCTTTATAGGCCATGGTTGATGATTCATTATATGATGCAATGAGTTAACTTAGTAATTGGCTTGAGTCTTTTGTGCAAACTTCCACTATATGTGTGTGAAGATGAATTCTCCCTCTGCCAACCTGTGGTCCCAATTCAGTTCAGAGTTATATGTGGAAATAGAGCCATCCAGGAGATCTGAGTATAGATCTTTCCACATTAATATCTCTATGGGGTTTTGTAGCCAGACCTTATCTTTTTAGAAACATTCTGGCCCAGGCTTCACCAACACGGTACCCTCCAGTTCCCCAAATTGTCAATGCTGCTTTAATTTGGCAATAAAAATTGTAAATTGGGAGTTAATAGTCCTACAATCTGGAAGGCCCAAGGCTAATCTGGTTGGTCATTAATAGAACTGGACTGCATGGAGTGGTTGGATCTGGCTTTTTCTACTCTTTCTTGGGCAGCAAAAGTCTGTACTGTACTGCCAGTATCAGGGATAACACCAGAAAAGAAGCAGAGAAAAAAAGGCTAAATGGTTTTTAGATTCTTTAAGCTGTAGAGTCGTTTCCTTCTTTAAAGAAAATTAAAAACTTTGGTGTCAGTTTGCTGTTTCTGTTTCAGTCAAAGCCTGTGATCTTTTTGGGAGTTGTGCAAATTGTAGTTTTACTATCATAGTTTCCTAGCATTTTACAAGCTTTGAACTTAGTTAAAATTGAATCACAAAGAATTTGAAGTCTGTTTGAGTGGACTTTCAGGTTAAGCAGCTTTGATTACCACCACAGATAGACTTCTGAGTTTCCTAGTTGGGCATCTTTGATTTACCACATCAATCCGCTGTTACTCCCCGATGCAGCTTAATCACCTGCATCAACCAAAAATGCACTATATCTTTGGGACTAAAAATGGGTCATTCTTCTGAGGTTAGACAAAGGATATGAGATGGCTTTTCAAATGAACCATTTCTTATATACGAAGTTACTTTTTCCACAGAATAGTTCAGCAGGAGTTAACAACATTGGGCAGAACAGATTTTTTTTTTAACGTGTAGCGTTCGTTTCTTTCAGTGGCAACAGTACTTTGCCCCTGGGGACAGACGCATTTAAAAAAAAGGTTGCATAAAGATTGGACACTTCGCTGTATGTTCAACCAAACGCTATCCTTCTCATACATCTTGCATTTGATGCAATGATGGCGCTCATGTCTACTCTCAACACATCAGAAATTCTCCATTTTTATACATGACAATTCAGGCTCTGATCATCCAGCTGCTCAGAGTGTCCCTCCCCCCCCCCCAACTCAGCTCATCTTTCATAATTGCAGGATTCTACAGAAGAGTTTATTTAGACTCAGGTTTAATTTTTTTGTGCCAATTTAATTTTATGGATTGTTTCTTCAGAACCATGATGGATTTTTCTTATAGCTTTTATATCACTACTTTTTAAAAATCATGTTGTTTGGTTTATTTATTATTTGTAGAGTGACCAATTTTAGCAATTTTAGCTTGCGTAGTTTTCTTAGTGTTCTTGGATTTTCCTAAAAGCAGTGCTAATCGTACAGAAAGCCCCCTCTCCCCCTTTAAAAAGCTTTTAAAATTCATTCTACACCCAGGTTGTTACTGTTGCATGGATGGATCAAATGTAGTCCTGCTACCCTAAAGAACTGCTGAGCATTTGCTTCAGCGGATTCTTGCACGGCTTCCAATACCTGGCATTGTGGTTTTTGAACTTGCTGATGTCAAACTGACTTCTTCAGGCTGTTACTGTATAGCATTGCAGAAATACCAACATCTAATAAGAAGTACGACTGCTCCCTTCAGCAGTCATTGGCTGCTTTTATTGTTCAAACTTGTGGAAGCCTGCTTTGATGTGCTTATTAACTAGATTGATGCAGCTCCCCCCCCCCCCCGATTTTTGTTTTTCGCAGGGAGAACTAGCAAGTCTGACTCACAAATTGGTGCAGCATAGATGTACTATAGTCATCCGTGTTTGATATGCCCCCACCTTCCACACATCTCCATTTTGTGATCCTTTGATCACTCCATTAGCATTTGGAGTAAAAATATTTTCAATGTTAGGATGCTCTATTTTCATTTTCCTCCCCTTTGTCCTAAAAAGTGTCAAACCTATTTATAATTAAGTCTTTTTGAAACACCCCGGAAAAGACAAATAACATCATAGGATAAACATTTTCTCTGGCATTCTAAATGTAGAAGGATTCAGAAGCCTTCATAAAGTCATATGACCTCATTAGTGAAAATGTGTCTTAGGTACAGAAATACAGACTGGCCCTATCAGCTGGAAAAATGGTGTTTGTAGAATACCTCTGGCACTAGACTTTGTGTTATTGTATGTTGTGTGGAAAACACCTCTCTCCTTCAGAGAGGAAATTAAGCAGGAAGACTCGTATGTGCTATCTCTGTGAAACAGATGGGGTAAAATATGCAGCTTTTCATGATAGGAACTTAGCACCCTGCTTATGCAGATCAGACCAATTTTGCTTTGTTTTAATAACTGCTATCTTCTTCTTTGTACTCTTCTCTCTCTGAAATGTTTTTCTTCTATCTCTCTGTGTGTCCAGTTTTAGACAGTTGTGTTCAGGTGCTTAACATTTCGCCAAGTTTTTTTTTTTTTTACTCTTTGAAAATCACTTATCTACTTGCATTTGAACATTTTTAGGGAGGAGATACTGGAAAATGTGTGTAAGCCTTAGTGATTGTGACAGTAAGCACCACAGTGAAACAACAGAAGAAAGAATTGAGGTCACCCATAGATACACAGTTGAAAGCACTCAAAATAGGTCTTTTAAAAACACATAGCCACCTTATGGGAAAAATAGAATACATGGTTATTTTCAGAGACACTATGTAAGAAATGGTTTATACGCAGTATGGGAAAAAGTAAAAGAAAAGCACTATATGGAAGTACCAATATGGCTTTCAATGGTGGAAGCTTTGACACATCTGAATATTAATAGTACGAAAAAGGTTATTAGGTACAAAAAGATACTAACAGCACAGGGAGAACTAAAACAGAAGAAAGAATTAAAAGAACAAGGGATTGATATAGGATGGTTTAAACAAATGCAAATACAAACAAGATATGAGAAAGCTGTTAAAGAGTATGGTTCTAATATAGAAAATTCAGAATTAAATAGGATACTCATGGGAACAGATGAAAAAATGATTTAAAAATTGTATAGTTATTTACTTAGAATAAATTTAGAAAAAGAAGAGGTTAAAGAAACAATGATAAAATGGGCAAAAAACTTTGGATATACAATACCATGTTTCCCTGAAAATACAACCTGTCCTGAAACTAATGCCTTGCCACATTTTTCGCGTGGGCAAAAATATAAGTCCACACCCAAAAATAAGCCCCCTGGACAACACCCCCCTCCGGCCAGGCAGATCACCGCTCACCAACCTAGCAGTATCCCGAAGGTGCCAAGCCGCAGGAGTCAGGGGGAAGGCGCTCATATTGCTTGGCGCCTTTGAGATACCGCTAGGTTGGGGAGTGGCGTTCTGCCTGGCTGGAGGGGGGAGTTGCTGGGTGGCTGCTCCGTTAAGAGCGGGCTCCCAAAGAGGGGCACAGCCTCAGGGGCGAAGCAGCCATGAGGTGACCACGCTCATGAGCAGCCGCCCGGCAAACCCCCTCTCCAGCCAGGCAGAGCGTCATTCACTGATCTAGGGGGTATCCCTAAGGCGCCAAGCCACATGGCGCTCTGGCCACCTCCCAGCTCCCGCAGCTTGGCACATTCGGGATACCCCCTAGGTCAGTGCATGGAGCTCTGCCCGGCTGGAGAGGCGGGTTGTGCGAGTGCCTGTTCCGCTCCCCAGCAAGCATGCTTCCCAGCCTCACCATGCCCTGGCCCAGCTCTCCCTGCAGGGCCAGGGCACCGCCGCACTCTGAGCATAACTTCTTCTCTGGCTTCCAAACTCCAAAACTCGGCTGCCGAGTCTTCCAGCAGCGGCCGCTCTAGGAGTGCGCTCTGAGTGTGGGCCGGCTGCTTCGCCCCTGTGGCTGTGCTCGGCTCTTCGGGAGCCCGCTCGCAAGGGAGCAGCTGCCCAGCAACCCAAAAAAGAATAAGCCCTCCCCCTATAATAAGCCCAAGGCCATATTTCGTGGGGCAAAAGAAAATAAGACCCTGTCTTATTTGGGGGGAAACACGGTAGAACTAGAAAAATGGCAACAAGTATGTGAAAGGAACTATAAATTGACAATGGTGACAGCATACAAAGAGAATGTATATAAAATGTTTTATAGATGGCACATGACACCTGAAAGATTAGTAAAAATGTCTAAGGATAAGTCAGCTAAATGTTGAAAATGTCATCAATTGCCAGGAACATATTATCATATCTGGTAGATATGTAGGGATACAAAAAGCTATTGAGTTAAAATACAAACACGGTTAGAGAAAATGATACATCAGTCGGTAGAGTTTAAGACAGAGGTATTCTTATTGGGTATTCTACCAGAGAAATAGAGTAAAGAAGATTCATATTTGATTGTACAAATAATAACAGAAGCTAGAATTGTAATTGCACAAAATTGGAAAGCAGACAAAATCCCATCGGAAGGGGAGGAAATACAGAAGATATTAGACTCTGCAGAAATGAACAAGTTGACATTGAGAATAAAGGACAAAGAATAATCAGTGTACTACATGGGGGTGATTTTATGAGTGGCTTAAAAAAAGATATAAATAGAAAGAAAAAGGAACAAAACATGAAATAAATATCTCAGATGACACATGATTAAATTAGGGAGAGGGGAAATTAGAAAATATGAAAATGTAAAATATACAGGCAGAAAATGATATGAATTGACAAATGTTAAATAGCAATTATAACAACGTATATTTAAGAATGAATTTGAAAGGGAAAATAAAAAACTTTTTACAAAAAACAAAAACAAATAGCCACCTTGTAACCTTCCACCCTCAATGGGATGCCTGTCTGAATTTATGCAGATATGCCACTGTTATGTGGGCAGCTACAACTGGACTCTGGGTCTCATTTGAAATACTCTAATACCTTTTGCTGCTATCACTGCCTGGATGAATTTGCTGACCTGTAGGATATAGTCAGCTTCTTTTGAGGAATCTATTGAAGTGCACAGAGTGGATGTTTTCGATGTCTGTCTGTGGAGATTCTCAGACATCATGGTTGTCCCAAAAGTGCTTTTTTAAAAAGGCAACTGGACTTTCTTTGTTTTTCCTTGAAGATGTTTCGCTTCTCATCCAAGAAGTTTCTTCAGTTCTGAGAACTGAAGAAATCAAGATCACATGAAGTACTAATACGCCTCTATAAAGCCTTAGTAACACATCTAGAATACTGCATCCAGTTTTGGTCACTGCACTATAAAAAGATGTAGAGACTCTAGAAAGAGTGCAGAGAAGAGCAACAAAGATAATTAGGGGACTGGAAACTAAAATATGATGAACAGTTGTAGGAATTGGGCATGGCTAGTCTAGTGAAGAGAAGGACCAGGGGAGACATGATAGCAGTGTTTCAATATATGAGGGGCTGCCACAGAGAAGAGGGGGTCAAGCTATTTTCCAAAGCACTTGAAGGCCAGACAAGGAATAATGGATGGAAACTGAACAAAGAGAGATTCAACCTAAAAATAAGGATATATTTTCTGACAGAACAATCAACCAATGGAACAGAAGTTGCCTTCAGAAGTTGTGGGGGCTTCCTCACTGAAAGCTTTTAAGAAGAGACTGGACTGCCATCTGTCAGAAATGGTGTAGGGTCTTCTGCTTGGCGAGGAGGTTGGATTAGATGACTTACAAGGTCCCTCCCAACTCTGTTATTCTATTGTTGTTAATATTCTGAACCATCTTCAAGGAAAAACAAAGTCCAGTTTCCTTTTGGGCTCAGGCTTTCTATGTCTCTGCACAACATGCTTCTTGTGGTACATATTGGGTACTGCTCCACTATCAGTTAGCTTCTGGTATAATGGTGAAGCCCAGGGACTGTACTGGTGAGGATGCTGCTGCTATTGGGAGGACAGAGTCTCTAACTCAATGAGCAACCTTTTTAGATGCTGAATTGAATAATTTATTGGCCAAGTGTGATTAGGCACACAAGGAATTTGTCTCTAGCGCAGAAGCTTGGTGTACATTGCAAAGCAAGAGAATCATCATCATCATCATCCTCCATTGTGACATTGCTGTCCTCTATCAGGAGTTTCTTCTTGGAACACCTGCTGGATTCTCAGCCTCTTTCTCTTCTTCCAAAAATCCGTTTTTTTGTGCGAAGCCTTTGATTCAGCCCAGCACCCCATTTGCACACCACCAGCTCTCAGATTGTGTTGCCAGAGTTCAGTGGTAAAAATAGCTGAATGTTAACAAGCAATTTCCATCCATTTTTCAGGATTTTGGACAGTTTTACACACGGGAATAGGAGTGGTTTGCCAGCAGGAGGCCTCCCCATCTTTGTCTTTAATAGCTCACGTCCCATCCATGTTACCTTTGTTTTTCCTTTCAGGGGCAATAGATCATGTCTGTTTTTCAACATGCATTAAGTTACACTCCTCTGTCGTCTCCAGCCAGATAGAATTACAATTCAGCACGTCAGGAGACCCGTACATTGGGGGAAGACTGGTTCAGGATTTCCAATAAAGATTTGCCTTCCAGGCTCATAGCAGTATCAACAGCTTTTGTCAGGGTTATAAATCATGTATATTCAGCAGTGGAATTAATGATATCACTCATTTTATTATTATTATTATTTTTAATGCAAACATTTTGTCTACTAGTTGAAGTTCTCAGGGTGGATTTAATTGGAAGAAACTTGAGGTTTTGGCAGAGTTGAATGGCATTTGCATATTTACATACTGTTTCACTGTGATCCTCTAAGACACCCCCCTCCCCCTGGCAGCCAGATGAGCTATTTGAAATGGAAGAGCTTACTGCTTGATTACTAAGTCTAATTTTTTGTTATCCCATGTTAACAAAACAACAGAGAATTTTGATAAATGCAGCAAAAAGTCCTGCAAGCCTCAGCATCTGTGCTTGGAAGTAACTTCTGTTCAAATCAGCGGGATTCGCCTTTAGTTAGGAGGACTTTGAGATGAGGTTGAATGGATACGTAAGAAAATGGATAGGAACTTTGGCACATTTAGCCAAGAATCACCTGATCATAAATGATTATGGACATGCAGATAAGCAAAAAGTGAACATTTTGGGGCTTTGGTCAATTTGTAGGGATTTCATATGCATTTTTTGTTATGTCAGTTATTCAAAGTTGGTTTATAACTGGAGATGATTGCCAGTTAGAGATGTAGTGATTTGTGTGCTGAAAATTCATTTCCGATCATTTCTAGTTTGGATGGGGAAAGTATTCTTGGCTGAAATCTTAGCAACCCATTTTCAGCTAGCGTAAAACTTGACTTCCAAAAAGTTGGTTATTGCATCAGTTCAAAAAGATACGGGTTATTTTCCCAACGTACTGAATTGGGTACCAAGACTAAGTCAGGAAAGCTGGTTGCATAGACCATTTTGAGAGTCTTGTGATTGCAGCAGGTATAATAAACATTGGACCAGATCACAATGGCTAATGAATTTTGGTTGGAAAGCCATTCCCACCCTTATTTTCCTGTTGTTGTTTAGCTGAATAGTTCAGCCACTCTGCCACTGAAGTTTAGCAGATTGATCTATTGTCAAATGCTGACATTTGACTACCAATTTTTCCCTAGTGGCTAAAGAATAATCTTAACTCCCTAATCTGATATGGACATCACACTAAGACACACACTAAGCCAAAAGAAAACAACAACCAACCAACTAACACAGAGTGGCACATCACTCACAGTAGCATGAATGACAGGTAGTCCTAAACCTATAACCATTCGTCTAGTGACCAAAGTTACAACAGCATTGAAAAAAGTGACTTATGACTATTTTTCACACTTACAGCCTTTGCAAGCATCCTTTGGGTCACATGATCAAAATTCAGACGCTTGGCAACTGTGCTATATTAATAACGGTTGCAGTGTCCTGAGGTCATGTGGTTCCCTTTTACGATTGTCTGACAACAAATTAATGGGGAGGCCAGCTTTACTTAACTGTATGACTTACTTAACAATGGCAACAATTGACTTAACAACTGTACTAATAAAGATGGTGAAATGCAGCAAAATTCACTTAACAACTGTCTCACTTAACAATGGAAATTTTGGGCTCAAATTGCATTAGTCAAGGACTACCTGTATTCCTCTGGCCCCCGTGCCTGGGAAAATATCCAGGTCTGCAAGGTTTTCTGAAGGGTGAAGAGAGTCAGGGCCAACTGGACTACGGTGGTATGGTATTTCAGAGAGCAGGCTCAGCTAGAGAAAAGGCCTCCTTCCTGGGTCCTGGATCTTTTAGGGATGACAATCCCTAATAGATGGGACCTACAGCATGCCCCTCCTGTGCAACCTAGTGAAATGGATAGAAATGATGGAAATAAAGTACAGTAGTCCCTCAAATATCCTGGTCCAGTGCCATGCAGGCACCGAGAGTCCACAGCATCTATTGACCAGGAATGGAAATATATAACTAAGACCTCACCCTTTGCTGTTGTTGTCTTGCAATATAGCAATAGCAATAGCAGTAGACTTATATACCGCTTCATAGGCCTTTCAGGCCTCTCTAAGCGGTTTACAGAGAGTCAGCATATTGCCCCCAACAATCTGGGTCCTCATTTTACCCACCTCTGAAGGATGGAAGGCTGAGTCAACCCTGAGCCGGTGAGATTTGAACCGCTGACCTGCTGATCTAGCAGTAGCCTGCAGTGCTGCTTTTAACCACTGCGCCACCTTTTGATCTTCTGTCCTAGAGATGACACCTGTTTCTTGAGGAGTTCCAGTGTCCTTCTGGTCTGGATTCCTGAGATAGAGGGACAGAATTGACATTTCTCCAAAGCATATAAAGTGACAGACTAATGCTGTTTTATGGGGATCTATAATACAATTATTTCGATGTCTCTGTATTCGTAAAGAGCTGGATTGCTAAGGTTGATATTAGTCTGTATTTTTAACAAGCACCGGGTTTGGTTTCCACCCTATGTTCTGGCCACAAGTTCTGTGTTTGCTTCAGATAAATTTCTAGGCTTCTTTCCAGGTGTAAGTGCAGAGGCATCAGTACAAGTTAGCTTAAGTCTGTGTTTACAATACCCCACCCAAAACGCAATCAAGGAAAATATATCCCAATCAAGGCTAGTAGAATGAGCTACCCCATGTAAGCAACCAGAAATCTCCATTCCTCATAATGATGCTTTGTAGTCTGGTACTGAAATGTCTCTAATAAGCTACCTTGAAGATTTTCTGTTTGTTTGTTTCTCTCCAAAATCTAATATTCTGGGTAAAATGTTAAAAGCCAGCATTGCATTCTGAGAATATTTGCAATTTTTTACAAAAGTTTTTTGGATTTTTATTTTTAGAATATACATCAACATCAATACATGAACAGTATGGCGTCTGGGTATCGTTCGTTTTGGGACAAATGTCAATAATATTAATGGTATTTGTTACATTAATCAAACATGAAAATCCTAGTATTAATATACATATTTGTTTTAAAGTAGTTATTCAATATTTCAATGTTCCATTTTAATGCCAATCACAATATTATTTGAATTTACATAGTACTGCCCTCTTTCAACCTCTAATCTTTCCTCTAATTATTGCTTTTATTCTATTGTATGAAAAATATATGCGCTAATATTCCCCCTATTTCTTATATCTGCCTCTATTCTGGCTTCTAGTTAGGCCACCATTACTAATCCTAATACACTTGTTTATATTAAGATATAGACATTTATTATTTAATGTTTCAATGTGCCATTCTAGTGCAAAACCATATTATTTAAACATACTTAATAATACCATCTTTCAACCTCTAATCTTTTCATCTAGCTATTACTTTGAGAGTGTGTATTCTTATTTCTACCTCTATTCTAGTTTTTAATCAGGCCAGCACTATATTAAAAAAAAGAAAGAGAAAAAATATTTCCTTCAAGTCTTCAAGTCTTATTCATTTTTTAGCTTGCCTCCATACTCCTCTCTTGGATCCTTGCCTCTATCTACACCTGTATCTTCACTGTTCCATCTAAACATTTCTCCCATCTCTATCCTCTTATGCTGCCAGGCCTCGAAAGTATCTACCCAGGCCTCTATCTCCCTTTCAAAAGTATCTTCCTACTTATCCGATTCTATTTTTAAATCTCTTAAAAGTACTTCCCCCTTGGTTTATTTCATCAGTGATTTTTATCTTTTATTATCTTCTCCTTCTCATCTTCTTGCTTTATTTGCTAATGTGTCTGTTCTGTCTTTTCCTCCATTTTTTCTGTTGCCTCCTCTCTTTCCTGGAATATTTGGTCTTCATTCATTATCAGTTGCAGTGTTTTCTATTTTCTCATTTATGCCCTGCAATAGGTTCTTTGCCTATATGTAATTCATTGTCATAGTGTCCTTAATGCTTTGGAACATCGATGCCATTTCTTTTGAAATTTCACTTATTTCCCTCTGATGGAGCATTGTGGCTTATTTTAGTAAATCCTGCTCTTACTCAATAGTCTAAAAATAATATATTCAAGTCTAATGTTGCTCCTCAGAAAGTACAATGCTTGTAGTTCTTTATATTTCAGGATTATATAATCAGTTCCATTTAGATAGTCCAGGAAGCTTTCCAAAAATCACTTAACTTTGCTTAAGAGTCTTTCTTATTACAATACAATACAATACAATACAATACAATACAATACAATACAATACAATACAATAGCAGAATTGGAAGTGACCTTGGAGGTCTTCTAGTCCAACTGCCTGCCTAGGCAGGAAACCCTATGCCATTTCAGACAAATGGCTATCCAACATCTTCTTAAAGACTTGCAGTGTTGGGACATTCACAACTTCTGGAGGCAAGTCGTTCCACTGATTAATTGTTCTAACTGTCAGGAAATTTCTCCTCAGTTCTAAGTTGCTTTATTCCCACAGTTGAGTCTCCAGTAATCATAAAGTAGTTAATTATAGAACAGTAGGTATCACCACAGTCCTCCAGATGAATATTGTTTATTTCTCTTATCAGAAACTTTCCTAGGCTCTAGGGATATGGTATATTTCCATTCATCAGTAGGTGGCACCCTCAGCTTAGTTTTTAGGTTTGTTTCAAATGTAAAGTTATTTAATCCAATTTTAATTCAATTTGTAGAAGCAAAGTCAATTATTCAAGTAGATAGTTACAGCATTTTTAAATGCCTTTCCACAATGCCTACCAGTTCAAAGGTTTAATTTTCTATGTTTTTAAAAAATCTTTAGCTCTTCTCCCTTTACTTCCTCTCTTTCAGGTCTAAAAATGTTCTCTGTATAATTGTTCACCGTTTTAACAAACAGTTCTAAGAGTCTCTTTTCCTAGATTTTCTTTCTTTTTTCCTTTTAAAGTTGGGGTCTAAATAAAAAAGAAATCTTCTCACCCAGCTCCAGTCACTGTCTATCTACAACGTCCCTGCACTTTCTTTGTTACCATTGTCCCAGCTTCAGGGCAGCTGTGATGGCTGCCTCTTCTCCTCATTGTGGGTCAGAAAGCCCTGGGTCTTGCGGCTCTCCGTAACTTGCAGGACGCCCCTTTTTTCTTCACCACCCCTATAGGGCGGCTTTAGTTCCTTTTGGAGCCCTCCAATGAGGAGAACTCAGCGTGGGAGCACAGACCCACTCCTCACATCTGATTTTACTGCGAAGTCAGCCGGAAGTCCAGAATATTTGCACTTTTGATGCTTTCCTCTTTTTTATTTCTACCGCAATAACTATGAAAGTATAGTTATTTTAAAGAGCCATTATATTGTGAGATCAATTTTTTATTTGGTTTTTATGCATATTAATCACAGGATAGGTTTTTATAGTATATGGCTGCATTTGTGCATGTGCATATTACTTAAGAAACTTAAGGTAACTTTGGATTTCCTGGCACAAGAAGTAGGGGAAGGGAAATTTGACCCGTGTATCAGTGATATAGGTATGTCCCTTGGATGCAGAAGGTACCGAGTTTGTTGCCTGTCATCTCTAGGGAGAAAAATTGCTTTCTGAAAGCTGCATAAGGACAATCCTAATGCAGATGAATAATAGGTGATTATACTCACACATCGCCTTGGTTATGATATACACTCCCATAGTTTGCTGGATTCACACTATGGTTTACAAACTGTAACACACACAGAAACCCTCTGATTGCTTAGCATTTGCATGACCTTCTTTGCAACTAAATCTGTGCCCCTCTTGAGGGTTTTTTAACCCTGAATATTGGCTGATGTACTGGTGGATTGTACACGCTTTACTAATTGAAGCCTGATCACATCATTTCATTTCTTTCCTGCGGTTTTTAGGTGTCAAAGATCCAGTTGGCCATTGCAAGGGGTGAAACAAACTGATGCAAGAGACCTGGCAGTGGACTGAGATGGATTGGCTGTGACAACCTGTGACTGGTGGAGGGGGGGGAGGGAGTGGGAAGAGTGATGATGAAAAGTTCCTGCCGAGCTGGCCTCCACCGGGAACTGCTGAATTCTACATCCTCCACCTTCTACCCAGTCAAACGGTATGAATGCCTTGTGCTTTCTGTGGCCAAGCAAAATGCTCCAGAATGCTCCTTCCGGCTTCTGCTTTGGGAATCACTTTCCTATTTGCTGCACTCACTGACTGAAAGAACTGGCATAGGGATGTCCCCGGGAATGCTTAGATTTATAGATTGTGTCCCTAGCAAAAGGGTGGGGTATGATTTAGAATACACTGCTTATTTCAGCGATAAGAAAAAGAAAGAATAGGCTGTTTTTGAATGAGACATAGGAATACATCAAATTATTTGAATTGTTTAAATATTGGATATCCAAAAAGGGATTCAGCAGCAAATGAACTGTCATATAAACCAACATCTCTATAAAATGTACTGGCTGGGGAATTCTGGGAGTTGGTCCACTCATCTTAAAGTTGTTAAGGAAGGAACACTGATGTAAACTACAGAGAAATTCTGGGAGAAGGTGAGGTTAGCAACTTTAAGCTGTATGGACCAACCCCCAGAATTGCCGACCCACTTGAATCAGCACCATCAGTTGTCGATTGTAGATTTTGCCACAAAATAAGTTGAGACTTCAGGAAAGCTGCTTTCATTCCTTGGGACCTTCCCTCTGGAGTCCTGGTACTGTATAAGCAGTGCTAGCATCTGACTTTCCTCTTCAGCCTGGGATCTCCGCATCCTGGAGGGTGGGATGAATACTACTTACATACATGATTGCAAAGTAACATGGTTCCTGATAAGCAGCTTGCTTGCTCTGGATCTCAGTTACTCTGCATGGCTACCTGTTCGTAGCCTCTGTGGCTCCCATAGATGCACCCCCCGAGGCAGCATCGTTATTTCCTTTTTTTTAAAAATAAGATATTAAAAGGACATACTGAATATTGATTACTCTAAATAAAACCAAACCTCCAGCCCTTCGAAAAACAAAATTGCTGCTTCTTCTCATTGTCTATTTCTTTTAAACAAGTATAATAAGATATCTTAAACCTACTGAAGTTTTAACTGAACTATTATGTTTGTAATTTGAAGTAATTATGCTACCAATGTTCATGCTTGCAGCTTTCCATCATGCAGATGTCCTAAGAGTAGGGGGAAAAAAAGAGAAAGAATTTGGGGTACATAAGGACCTTTTCCATAGGGTTTATCTATCCCTGAAACAGTGATTTGCGCTTGTAGCCCAACCCACAATGTAACGATTCCAAATTTCATAGAGCAGTTTTAATCCTTAAATTCATTTTTACCCTTAAATCAGCAATTTTTTAAAGTCTCTCTTTTCTTTCTCACTCCCTTTCCCCTTTCTTCTTCAGAATATCTGGAATGCACTTAAAGCCCTATCTCAAGTTACAGAAGAAAGAGAGATCTTTTGAAATAAGCCTGGACTCTCCACGAAGCCCACCCATGAGTGAACAGAGATTGGCAAAAGATGAAAAACCTAGGAATCCGAAGCCAAACCTTTCACCCAACCCACCTCTTTGGAAACCACTGGGGAACCTCTCAACCAACACACTCTATAGTAGGAACAGCAACCAAAGCCATGTGGAAGCACCCAGGGTCAAAGAGAAGAGAGCTACCCCGCCTGCCTCTATCCATCAGGGGGAAGACGAAGAGGGATTGCTGGATATCTGGGCGGTTGTAAAGCCTGGGAACACAAAAGAGAAAATAGCCTTTTTTGCAGCCCAGCTATGTAGTGACACTCGAGTATTTTCCATGAAGAACAAAAGCACCTGGGACATAGATAGGCGAGCAACCAAACGCCGGAAAAAGTCACTAGATATCAAAAAGGCCAAGGTCCACTTGGAAAGGATGAGAGAGGCCAATGCGAGATGCTACCAGCCCGAGCCCTTTGCCTGTGGCATTGAGCACTGCTCTGTACATAATGTGAATGATGGTGGGGAGGGAGGGTTCCCTGGTCGACCGTTATCAGTTGTCGAGATGGTTGCTTTCCTGGAGCAAAGAGCAAGTGTTTTGCTGGCCAGTTGCACCAGAAACTGTCCCAGTGCCTCTGCTGTGCCCAGATTTGCCGGGCAACCTAAACCTTCCCCTTCTGCTCCTGGATTCTTTTCTGACTTCAGGGCTTGCGAGGTTCCGTCTGAAAAGCCACCCTGTGGCAGTCACAGTGTAGAGCAGCAGGCTGAGCCAGTGCGTGTCTTGGAGATGGTTGCAAAGCTTGAATCAGAGTGCCTGAGGCGCCAAAGTGAACGTGAAGCAGGGAGCTTGTCTAGAAATAGTAGCTTCCGGCGGAATGTAGGGCGAGTGCTCCTGGCAAGTGGAATACTACCAGAGAACGAGTCTGACAAGGTATCATCTCTGGTCCTCCACCAAGAAGAATGTAATGGTGAGAAGGTGGGGTGGGGATCGAAGCACAATGGTTCAGTGGAAGATAGTTTATGGGAAGGTCCCTCTTCTGGCCAGTCTTCCTTTGATGATTCTCTTGAAGGCAACCATGATCTTAAGCATGGGCAAGGAACCATATCCGTCAACTGGTATGATTCTCAAAACATCACTGAGTCACATCCCTCTAAGTATTCAGAAGCTGTTCAGACATCTCCACATTTCTTATATAAAACATCTTCATCAACCGAACGCACACCAAAAGAATCACTAGATGTTCCTAATTTGAATGCAAGCGTCAGAGTGAGTGAATCCCTGAATATTAGCATATCTGTCAGCAAGATAGATCAGAATTGCAAAAAACCCCAATCTTCTGATTTGAGCTTTGGTGAAGATTCTCTTCCAGGAAGACTTTTCTTGCTTTTATCCAAATGTGAAATCTCCCAAGAGTGCCTGCAGTCAGTGGAGACCCCCACGGAGGAATGTCCAGCAGGGACTCAAGGAAAGGAAGCTTCCTCTGCTGACCAAGTTTGTATGAGAAGCCATGTTTCAGGTGACTGCCCTGATGTTTCCTCAGATAATGCACTGCAGATCCTTGACTCATCTCATCTAAAGAGGCAAAGGTCTCATGACTTTTTGGAAACCAGGTTTAAGATCCAGCAACTTTTGGAGCCGCAGCAATATCTGGTCTTCCTGCCCCACCACATTATGGTGAAGATATTTGGCTTATTGCCCACCAAGAGTCTGGTGGCCCTCAAATGCACTTGTGGGTATTTCAAATTTATCATTGAGTACTACAATGTCAGGCCAGCAGATTCACGTTGGGTTCGTGATCCACGCTACAGAGAAGACCCTTGCAAACAGTGCAAAAAGAAGTACACCAAGGGTGACGTCTCGTTATGTCGGTGGCACCCCAAGCCCTATTGCCAAGCTTTACCTTATGGGCCCGGGTACTGGATGTGTTGTCACAGGTCCCAAAAGAATGTCCCCGGATGCAAGTTAGGCCTTCATGACAATCATTGGGTCCCCGCCTGCCATAACCTTAATCGTGCGATTCACAAGAAATCCAGGGAAATAGATGAGGACTGTTAGCACATTCTGCACATCGTTTGGGAGCCTCAATCATGGGTAGGAGGAGAATTCCATGCCTTGTGATGTTTACACTGTGTATATTTTGTGGGTGGTTTTTTTTCCCCTCTTCCACAGGGCTACAAAACTGCACATACTTTCAATCACAAAGGCCTTTTTACCTTTTAGAGAAAAGATTGTGTTTAGCCCACCCGTGTACATAGGTGCTCTAGAATAGCTTCATCTTGGGTGTCTGACAGCCAGTTGACCAACATCAAAGTGCTGCAATGCAGCACCTCAAGTGTTTGCGGCTACAGTCCTGTGTTTTAAAAGTGTCTCATTTTCAAATCTGTATATCGTGTATAAAATATACATTTATATATATAAGTATATATAAATATATATTAACATTGTTTCTGAAAAGAAACTCTAAATATGTAAAAAAGAATCAATCTCTGAAAAGGATGGTTTAACTGGACAACCTTAAAACTAGACTAGAACACATATGCAGTAGGTTATGTTTGAGGGTGGTAGCAGGAAAAAGAAGACTTTTGTTGTCACAGAACTGGAGAGCTTTGGTCTATTGCATCCACTTTACCTTGGGTTTTTTTTTTACTTAATAAAATGTGCATTCTAAACCTGTCCTTTATCATTTTTTTCTTCCCAGTACTTAAAAACCTAGTACTTAAAAGAAATTATTTGGGAAATAAATGTGTATTTTGTGGCACATTATTATTTTTTCTTTTTTAGATGCAGCAGGTTATAATATCAAAAATATGAAAATGAATATTACAGATGTTAACCATTTTTGATGAATTTTGCAAACCCCAGAAAATTTTATCAGCAGTCACAAATTAAATCTACAGTATCGTTTTTCAAACATTCAGTTTTCTTGACATTGCCAGCTTGCATAAACATTGACCTTAATCAAATAACATATCATTATCTATTCTTATGTGAGTTTACCTGCATATTACATAATTTGTATGGTGCCAGCTTCAAAATAAACCTAGACTCTTTTGCCAGATATGACTGGTTAATAGGAGAGTCCGTGATTTAATCAGTAACAATGGCAGAGGACTCAATTTTACACTAAAAGCAGCTGTTTGTATCAGGAAGCAACTTTCCCCATGAATCAAATTTTGACTACTGAAAAGCAAGATTTATGTGCTTGATTCCCTTTATAATCAAGATCTTGTAATTGTAATCTCCTTGGTTAGTTCTTCCTTAATAAATTGTTAATCTTATGGAAAATCCATGAACAAAATAGCTAATTTAAAAAAATCCTAAGAATGAAAGCAAATAATGGATAGCAAGGAATGGATTTATTAATTTAATTTCCTCCTTTCACTCTGGATTCTGAATCGCTCACTATGTAGTCCTATATCCTGAGCAGTGGTTTAATTGCTTAATTGAATTGTGTAATTTTCCAGTTAGCCTAAAATGGAGATACTACAAACATTTTAGAGCAGCGGTTTTTGAACTTGGCACCTTTAAGAAGTAAAAGAAAAACGAGATGAGAAACCCGATAATGTTTTTCGGAAAGATTGGTTAATTTCATGAATTGTTACATGCTCTGCAAATTACTTTCAAGATACTGCACACTAAAATTTAAAAAACAACAACTATATAAGGAAAGATTGAAATGGTTTTACAGTTAATAGGTTTGAGGCAAATCTTTTGTATTATTAAGAAAAATGTACTCAGAAATAGGAAGGTATGCTTTATTTGTCAGTACTGTGCTTCATATAAAGAAAGCCACACAGAAAAATGGAGTTCAAAATGATTTGAGAATTTCAGCTATGAAAATAAACCAACTGTGGAAATCCCTTAAGGAGAGACAACAGCTCAGCTGGCTTAAATATTGGGAAGCAAGGGGAGAAGATTTTCAATTAAGAGAGGAAAATAGAGGTAAAATTCCTATGTTCTTAGTTAAGGGATCTTGGCAATAATTTCTAATCTGAAAGGGTAACAGGAACTTCTAATTTTGCCATTATCTCCTGCAAGGCAGGGGATTTGTCAACGTTTAAGATTTGTGGACTTCCACTCCAACAATTCCCCAGCCACGAGTTGCAGTCCATAAGTCTTAGCAAGGTCGGACACCCCTGCTCTTAGATTTCGTCAAGAAAACATTGGTTGGTATCATGCTTTGTGGAGAAGGCCTCTAGACTTTATTTTGAAGGGTTGGGTTCAATCTGGCAGCCAAGAGCCGAATCAGAGATTGCAACAGCTGGGAAATATATTGTACCAGGGCAACACACCTCGCATTTAATAACGAAACCTCATTTTGACATTGGTGCCCTTGCAGATCTCTGTTTCAGATGAAAACGTATTTCAAGTGTTGAAGGATTAACATTTTACAAACTTTTATCATTCATAAAGGTTACACTATCTTTGTCAGTTTTTGGGGGGTGTAGATGGAGACTTCCTATAAAAATAATTAGAACAGCATTCTAAAAAAATAGAACAGCATTCTGTAAAAAAATGGAACAGCATTCATACTGGGAAAAATATTTCTTGACAATGGACTAGTGGACAAGTAGCCACCAAACAGCATCATTGTTATGTGCCACCCAGTCACCTCTTGTGAGATGACAGCCATATGAATTTGATATAATGGAGCTCAACCAGAATTCTTCAGACTGAA
Source organism: Thamnophis sirtalis (assembly GCF_051295495.1). NCBI lineage: Eukaryota > Metazoa > Chordata > Lepidosauria > Squamata > Natricidae > Thamnophis > Thamnophis sirtalis. The sequence goes on along the minus strand of NW_028261381.1, from coordinate 153,272,026 downwards.
AGCAATTTTACCAGCAATATGGTGGCCATCTTATGATTCTGTGTTATTTTCCTCTCTGTAAATATCTTCGTTTTTCTTGGTCAGTTGCTTTTACCAGATCTGCGTAAAATAAAGAATAATCCCAAGAAGGCTTTTGATAGATGGGTGACCAGCTACAAGCAGTTTCTTCAGCATTTTTTTGTCCTAAATTGGATAGTTTTTGAGGTAACTACTCTCATGGGTATTTCCCATGTATATTACAATACCTATCAGGCATGAAATTCTCTTATCTTCGCTACCTGTTCGGAAGGTAAGCCGTTCCATTGATTTATTATTTTCATTGTCGGGTAGTTCTGCTTCTCTCTTTGATTAGTTTCAATCCATTGCTTCTTGTCCTGCCTTCAGGTGCTTTGGAGAATAGGTTGATTCCCTCTTTGTGACAGCCCCTTAGATATTGGAACACTACTATCATGTCACCCTTAGTCCTTTTCATTAGACATACACAATTCCTGCAGTGCTCTTTCTAGAGTCTCAACGTTGTGGCGATCAAAACTGGATGTGGTATTCCAAGTGTGGTCTTATTATAAAGTGGTATTAACATTTCATGTGATCTTGATTCTGTCGCTCTATTAATGCAGCCTAAGACCATTGGCTCATTTGTAATATTTAGCTAGTAAAGTTATTTGAAGAAAAACCTACTTGCTTTTCAATTTGTCATGAAGACTAGCCTATTCTAGATAAGATTGATAGATAAGAATCGCAAACATTCCAGAAGATAGGGTTAAGATATAGGAGGATGTTCACAGACTTGAACCCTGAGCCCTATCAAAATGAAATTCAACTGTTAAAAAAAGGCTCTACATTTAGGCAAGAAAAACCAAATGCACAGGTACAGTATAGGTGGCACCTGGCTCAATAATAGTAATTGTGAGAGAGATCTTGGAGTCCTAGTATACAATCACTGAAATATGAGCCAGCAATTTGATGCAGCTGCCAAAAAAGCTAATGTAGTCCTAGGTTGCATTAATATAGAATAAATCAATGGAACAGCCTACCTTCAGAAGTTGGGGTGCTCCATCATTAGGGGTTTTCAAAAAGATTGGACAGCCATTTCTCCAATATAGCATAGTCTCTTGCTTGAACAAGGGGTTGGACTAGAAGACCTTTAAGGTCCCTTCCAACTCTTATTCTGATACACTCTGAAGATGGCTGGAGTGCTGCTTCCAGCACAATACGTCTCATATGTAGAAACTTACAGGATTTAGTCAGAGAAACTTGAAAAATCAAAGCATTGCATAACTATTAAGGGCTATTAATAAAATAATTTAACAAGACCCACCCCTGTGGTTGGATCAAACCTAAACAACTTTTCAGATTTAATTGAAATGGGATTTTTCAAAGCAATCTACACACAATGGGATATTGTATACACTGTGAAACATGAGACAGTACTTCCACTTAGGCACTGCCAAACATGCAGGAATAGACTGTCTTTATCCATTCCCATTATGTTCAAAAGACACAAGGTACTTGAGCCAGGTGCAAAACTAATGGGTCACAGTATTTGTTCATTCTGGAATTTGTTTTTAGTGCCAGACAACACTGCATTTGATTTCAAACTGTTTTGGCAGAAACTTCTGAGTGAATGATACAGCACCTGTACAACTTGCTTGACTTGACACTAAGTAGGGTTAGGCCCATTTAATATTTACGTAGGCAACCATTAGGAAATCTTGGGGCTGTAACGAGGAAGTTGAAAAACATCCTTAAAAATGGCAGTGATAAATCTTTTATTGGTAAGAACATACATCAATGTGATCATCAGAAACTGAGTTCACTCCAAAGATGACTTCTGAATCAGAAGCACTTACTTGCTGTAAAGCATCCAAAGATATAGATCACCAAGTATTTGTTTTCCCACCCTATCTGAATTATTTGGAGATTTCTCAATGGAGTTTTTTTTTTTAAGAGCACAGCAGCACTATAAGAAAGCCAATTCTCCATGAAAGAAAGACAAGCCAGTGAGCCTCTTCTGCTGTCTGCAAGTGGCTAGTAGAGCTGTCATTTGGAGCTTTAGCTACTTCACCAGCTGCACACCTTCCCTTGTCACCGCTATTCAGTAAGCATGCCAAGGCGCCCTTACCAGCCTCTTCCCATCCTGTGAATTCATCCCCCAACCTCTGGTGATGTTACAGCTAAATGTGTAATTTCCCTTCTATGTATTCAGAACATACTAGCTATATAATACAGCTCTTGACAGAAGCCAGGTTCTTATCACCACAACAAGGTTGTAGTGGTGTTTGAACTGCTAGGAAATTGCTAAAAAAAAGTTTGATTCAAACCTAAATTTGAATCCCAACATTCAAATATAACTGGCTTCTGTCAATTATTAGTTCCAATATTTACAGATAACATGTCATTTATAGGCTTCCTTTCAATTTTCATCTTCGTTGTAAAATTAGCTACATCTGGATGGCTAAAATGCATCACAAATTAGGAAAAAAGGGCTCAGTCAGGTTATAACCAGTGAAAGGATTCATAATTAATCTCTTCTTTAGGTAAGTTCTTGATAATGTAAATACTAGATATTTTTAGCATGAAATGTGTATTTTCTCTCTCACAGTGTTCTGCAACTGAAACCCATGCACTTGGACAGTAAGTAATAGTTCAAATGATAACCATAATATCAGAACAGTAAAAATCAAGCCAAGCAATCTTTAAAAAAACCCAAAGATTTATTGCAGTAGTACAATTTTAAAAACACATTTGCATTAAGTTAGAACTACTAGTTTTGAAAATGGCACCACAAGGTCATGAGCTAAAAAAAAAAAAGAGGCTATGGATTTAGGGATACTCCATTAGCAATCCTTGTTTGGAGAGCCAATTTTCAAGCAGCAAACAGCTTACTGTATTTCTAGTAACCCATTAAGCATGTTGAGACTCTTGGGCCTAAACATACAGCTCTACCTTTGTTGATACCGTAACATCTTGCAAAAAATGCACAATTAGTGATGTAAACCCAGGATACCCATCAATGGTAGCCGTGTCAATGAAGCAGAATGTTTCTCTATTGCATGGTAATTTTAGAAACGTATTTGTAGCTTCTCCAGATAGCTCTAAGAAGTGTAAAACTGTTTTTTAAAAAAATACAATTTTTTTTCCTTGAAAGGGAGCAGCACACTACCTTATTACTATTTGGATGCCTTTTGGTGACCTCCAAAGCCAAGTTCTACTGTTGAAGGAGAGAGGCACCATTTTAAGAAGTTGAAATTGACAAGCAAAAAGGATTCATGGCTTACTGGCTTTTTAACTTATTTCCCCCAAGTTCACTAGAAATGATTTCCAAGTGTTTGCATTCAAAAATAAGCATGAGAAATAAAGGAACACACAACAGAAGAGGAAAAGTAAAGGTATTTACAATGTTGAGAGCTCGCTTGCCATCTCCCCCACCTTGCAGTCACAATGTTAAGCAGCCCATATCACCTGCAACTAATAAAGTGCCTTTCTTCTTACAAATTTTCACTTGTTTCATTAACAGAAATAGGTAAAAGGACAATCCCATGTCACCAAAGATCTTTGAGACAAAGCCTAAAGTCACTCACAATTCCATCCAATTCCTGCCACTTTGTAAATCAACATGGCTTCTACAGAAGCCAGTAATCATTGTATTGCTATCTTTCTATACTAAGTCTTATGAATGGAAGAATCACACCATCTGGTTTTAAATCAAAACACCTAACTAAAGCAATCTTTGGTTTACCAACAGAAATATAAAGGAGTAGTTTCCCTATCATCCAGATAAATCCCTATCTGGCAGGGAGGGGAAGGGGGGATCTGCATAGCAGTGTTATTTAAAACCCTATGCACTTCCTTATATGCATTCCAGGCTTAAATAGACCATTGCAGAAACACTGAATAAAACTTACTTGCCAATTCAGAAGTTCTTGCATAATTGCAAATCTTTATAATACAAGAAAAAAGTGCCCCCAACACAGAATCTCCAAAGCATTCATGTTGGACAAGCATTGTATGTCTATTCAAGGGAGAATTTGCCACACCATCAGTGTACCTGCTCTGCTGAAAGGCTGAACTGGCTCCAAGGCATAAAAACATTAAACTCACTTTGCTACGACTATTAACTAAAAACAAATGGGGCAGCATATAAATGATGTAACAGAAGCTATAGTTGCCTAGCCAATTTATTTTGGATCACTAGGCAATATGAAGGCAGAAACTGCTTTATGAAGGAGCAAATGACCACATGCCATTTTCTTACTCCATTACAATATAAGCAACTCCTAACCAGACCTATTGGTTACAGACATTTTTTTTCACTGCAGTTCCACACATAATGGTTTGGAAGATGCGCTCAATGAGAGTCAATAATTTTTATGATCAAGTAAAGATATGTTGGTATGAAAGACGTGATGAATCCTCAAATTAGCCTGACTTGCAAGACTGCCCCTTGTCCGTTTTAATGGGAAGAGTAATGTAAAACTGCCTAACCCCCAAGTTCTGATCTCGGCATGGACAGCCAACAATGTGCAGACAAAAACAAACAGACATGCAAACTGACCGACGGCCCAGGAAGCAGATCTGAAATAGATCTAATATATAAACCCATGTTAAAGAAAGATGGACAAGAATAATACAACGAAAATGGAAAGCTTTTTTTACTTCCAAAATCTCTCCAAAATTCAAAACAAAATCACAACAGATTTAAATTCTATGTACAACATGCTGCATCCACTAACAGGACACAAAAAGGAGAAGTCCTCATATTCTCAGGAGTGCCAGCTTTCCAAAAGACAGAGAACAAGTAGTACACAAAACCAAACTGCAAGAGAAGTGTGCTTCCATCCTATGAAAGAATGTATGGACACAAACTTTCTGACCACAGCAGAGTGGCTCTCTATTTGCAAATTATTATGGGCCAGCCTTTCTTTGGTGTCGGGTGCTAGAACAAGGAGCCTGGGAACTCTGGGTGGCTCACTGTGAAAGACATTCAGAAAGATCTTCTAATAGATGAATGCAACACATACAAAAGATATAATTATCGCCAGTAGTTTGTTTTTTTAAAAAGGATGGTTTTCTGTATTAAAATTATGGCAACAGAGTTTAGAAACTCATTAAAAAAGCATCATTTGCCAGAAGGTTCCTGAAACGTACATTTGTGTGGTAAGTTTGTAAATGATGCATACTCCATAAAACCAAGAAGTCCAAGGGCATTGCTCGAACCGATTGACTAGGATGAGTTTAAGCATTTGCATGAGTCTCAGATTGCTTTCTTCCATGATTCTCTTCCTCTTTCCATGCTTCAAATGATTGCCTTTCTTAGCTTCTTTAAAAAATGCAGATTAGAAACAAAATGTGCAGGTAATTCTTTCCTCTTCAGCACGCACGCACGCACACACACACAAAGACTGACTCAGAACTGCTGAATTCCATTGCACGTGTCAGAAAATGGGAGGAACTTACACCTTGAGCAAATGACGAGCTGCTGGAGCTTCTTGCAAATGAATGTCAGACCATCACCCCCCCACCCCCGTTCCAGGCACTACTGAACAGACTCACAAAGTCTTCTACAGTGGCAGTGGGTCATAGAGGCCCAACTATTTCTTAGCGGTGTCCAGTGTATGCCTTAAACCAAGAGGTAACTGAGGCTGCTGCTGAGGAGATCATGCCACCAGCACTGCTGCTGGCTATCGGTTGAGAAGCCTGCGTGCTCTGGCTCTGCAGCATCTCTAACGGCTGGGAGGGGATATCACAGAACCGTGGGCTGGGCAGGTTCTCCCAGTCTGTTCCAAGGTCAGTTTCTTCATCACTTATGTGCTCATCTCCACTCTCATCTGTTTCACCAGCACCGCTGGGGTCCACAAACTCCATGGAATCTTCCAAATCAGCACTGATTTCAAATGGTCCAGACCTATTTGGGGAAGGGAAGGGGGAGAGGGGAGGGGGAGAAATGCTTTGATCACACACTTGGTAGCAAAAATGGAAAAAAATAAGCACACATTCACGTTTAAAGGTGTACGAGCTGAAGTAAAAGAGTCAAAGCTGAGGATGTGACACCTGGGGCTGAGCAACTGACTCACAATCTCATCAGAGCAAGCTTGCATGATGGAGCAAGAATTTTTAAAAAGATCACAGAATAAGGGAATAAATACTTTGGAGATCCCATAAATCATCAAGTTATAAGAAGTGTTGTTTTTCTATGGGGTATGGCAATTCATGCAGAACTGAGGCAAGCTTCAATCCCTTGTCACAATGAGAAAAACTGAAAAATAGGCAAGCTGTTAACCAAAGTCAGAAAGTTACTCCTACTATTTTACCAAGAAATTCATAATTCCTGAACAAAATATATCTGTAATTGAAAAGGCCCATCACATATTTCTGGACCAAATTCTCTTTTCTCTCTGATTTGGGAGAGTTGGTGATGGGTCAGATTGGATGTTATTTGTGTTATGTATTGAATATACAACAGCGTCTCAAACTTCACTATTATTTACAGTGATATATGACACAGAGAAGGGCTGCTGGAGACTCTTCTAGAAAGGTAGTGATGACAGGGCAGAAAGTGGGGCATTTAGTATTGAACCATTTCTTACCTTCCCAAATGTTCTGTCTCAGGACTGACCAAGTACATCAGGTTTCTGAGTGTATGTAGAGGGTGCAGAAGATCTAAGTTGACATGCTGGAAAAGCATATGAAGGAAAGCAGAATACTCATCAGGCAGGACTTGAAAGATGAGGAGGAAACAATGTAAAGCCTTCCAAGAAGGAAAAAGAAACCAAATGAAAACTACCTGAGAAAAGCAAAGGTAAAGGATATTGGCATTTAGCTTTTTCACTGCCCAGGTGAATTTCCTCCTGCTAAGATTTTCTCCGCAGAACTCACTGCAAAATATAGTAAGGCGCAAATATTAAGATCTTAAACAAGGACTCAAGGCAAATAAACATGTTTTGGATCACTCTGATTTGGTAAAATAGATTTGGTGGAATAGCTAACAAAAAAAGAGCAAGGCTCATCCAGTTCTATTTTCCATTTCAGAAAGGAGCCACTATTACAGAATTGGTACATAATTCCTCCCTTCCTCTTTAACATCCAATCATACTGCTTGGCAAAATTGAGCATAATTAATACCAATAACACCATTTCACAGAACAACCCCTATATCTATATTAAGGATTCATCTCTGTAGTTTAACTTTTGCAGAGGCTTGGGAAACTTCCCATTTAGGATTTGTGTGTGTGAAATGAAATTTAATGCCCACCTACTCCAATGATATAAATGCCAAGAATGTTGCAGCTCTGGGTGGTCAGTATTTTTAAAAAATGAAGTCACAAAAGGGTTTGCTGTCCACCACCTCTGCAGTTTTATCACTCATCTCTGAATCCAGTCACATACTTAGCTGTCTGTCAACCTATAATTGTTACCATAGTATTTCTGTGAAATCTAAGAACTCAAAATTTGGTGTGTATAAAGTGCTCTATTATAATGGTTACAATTCCTAGAGCCTGTCATTCAACATGATGTTCTCAATAACCATTTTGGCATGTGTTCTAGCTCCTTCTAGATTCCTTACCTGTTATATAGCTTTTTGGGAAGGTTTACATCAAGTATAAGTGACAAAATGTTAGTCAGCTGAGTTGCATAGCACAAAGCAGCACTGATGGTATAAGCAGGATTGTTATGCTCCATGTCTAGAACAGAAGGGGGAAAAAATCAGTTTTGATGGCCAAGCCAGAAAAGGCAGTCTCTAAGAATTCACAATATGCTATTTGTGGAGTACCCACAACAACTATGAATGCTGTTTGTGGAATCTCAAATTTAAATAAAAAGCACTTTTTAAAAATAACATTTGTAAAGTCTCACAAGATCACCAAGTGTCACTAAAGTTCTTGTGTGAGATCTCTAAGAGGGATTTTTGTTTTGTTTTTTTGCACCCAGGGCTGCCAAAGCATTGAGATCAGAAAATTTGTTTGCTTCTGAGATTTCTGAGGTGTAATACCAGTTAATGAGCTATCATCTTCTCAATTATGAGACCTAAAAATATGCTTTGGGGAAACTCGCTAGCCAATATCATATTCTGCAATTCTTAGGCTCCCTCATGGCTCGGTCAAAAAGTAGTTTATGGTATTCCTGTGCTTTTCTTACATTTCAATAAGCCAAATATCAGGGCAAGATCACCAAATTTGCATTTCAATATTACTTTAAAAAAATGATGAAGAACCCGGCTCCCTGATATTTAAAAAAAAGTTTAAATAACACCTAAATGACCATTACCTGGTCCTTGTGTGGTTTTCTTCTCTTCTACCCAATTGTAGTAAGCGGAATAATCCCCATTGTTGGGGAGGGTTATCCAAGGCCCTGTGATGCCAATGCTGGTGTCTCCATTATGATCATCACACACCCATCGCCCAGAAAGGTAGGTGGTCCTCCTGGCTTCTGCAAGTTTGCTTACTGTGCTGGAGGTCATGGCATTGTCGCTCTCTGAAGATACATCTGTGGAGTCCCTAGAGGAAAGGCAAGGAATGGTTACTAAAAGGATTACACAGTTGTTCAGATTTTATTCCCAAAAGAGGTTTCAGAGTGTGCATTATAGGAGGAGGTGTGATTGTTTAAAAAAGTTACAGAAATGAACTATGTTTGCAGCTTTCTGCCATCTATGTGGGAAGGAAAAACACCAATTTTCTTGGGAGTAAGCCTCATTATTATGGAATGAATACTTTCAGACGCAGTGCCTGGTGACCTTAGAGATGAAGAGGGCTTCTGAGAAGGGAGGAAACAGAATAACTAAGGAGAAAGCAGCAAGCTGGTGATGATGCAGAGCAAGCCAAAGATGGAAGAAACAGCTGTTAACCTTCTCTATTCATGCCCATAACCCCACCCCCTTTCACACCCCAAACTCTTTAAACAGTCTTCGGCATTAAATTACTCATGTCCTTGATGAAGAATTGAGGTAATCAGTTTCCTCCAGCAAGAATGTCAGATGGGAAGCAAAGCAGATGATTCTTGCAAAGGAAAAGGACTGCCTAAACTACTTCTGCTGAATCGAAGATTCCAAATTAGGGAAAGAAAGCCCGAAGCACATAAACTCTTCTATCAAGACAGCTTATTTCTCATAATGGACACTATAATCTAATGACAAATGGAAGGTTCAGGGGAAAGTGTATGTATTTTAAGGCCTTCTCTTTGAGAGTGTGAAGAGCCAAATGTGAATAAATTGCTATACTGTATTTTCTTATACTCACTGAATGCTAAGAGTCCTTACTCTCAGCTATTGTATTCAGGAGCAAAGCATGCTCTACTTTTGAGCCTGATCTGGTAAGAAGTTATAGACAGCTCCACAAATAATGCATTTTGAGAAATTGCAAGTCCAGGATGGAGAACAATAATTATGATTCCCATTTTAATAGAAAAGGAAAAAGTATAGAGGACACATCAAATAAGAATAAAAGTAAGTTAGCAAAATCATCAAAGATTGTGAGAAAAGATTATGGGTTGTGGAATCCTTGTCTTCTCTGGACTTAGGAGACTAACTCTGAAACGGTATAGGGTTTCCTGCCTAGGCAGAGGGTTGGACTGGAAGACCTCCAAGGTCCCTTCCAACTCTGCTATTGTATTGTATTAACTTCATTACCAAACTAGATGACATTAAACAACGGGTTCAGCTTTGCAGAAATAAAAGTAAAAATGCCAGAGACTGCAAGAGAAGAATCTAGAAGAACCGGGACAAGGTCTGAAAAGAGAGCCTAGTGTTTTAAAGTATTTGCTACTCCTGGAGAAGACCAGGCAGCAAAGCTTAGTTAGAGAAGAGACTATAACAGTGATGGCTAACCTTTTTGTCAAGGTGTGCCAAAAGCGAGAGGGAGCATGGGGGGTGGGGGTGTTGTGCGCACACCCACACCAATAATACAATGCCCTCCCCCCAATGCATGCACACAGCACATGCATGCACACAGGCTTCACTGAAGCTTCTGGACTTCTGGGAGGCGCGTTCGACTGTTTTTTCCCTCCGCAGGCTTCAGGAAAGCCTCCTGAAGCCTGGGGAGGGCGAAAAATGTTCCAACATGTAAACTGGAAGTTCGGGAACGGACTTCCAGGTTGCTTGTAGGGCTGTTTTTCTCTCTCCGGAAGTTTCAGGAGGCTTCTCTGAAGCTTCCAGAGGGCGAAAAACAGCCCAACACGCAAACCAGAAGTCCGTTCCCAAACTTCCGGTTTGAGCATTGGGTGGGTTTTCGCCCTCTGGAGTCTTCAGGGGAGGCGGAGGGTGAAAACGGCTGCAAATCAAGGCCGAAGATGCACTGGAGCTGACACGGGAACACCTTGCGTGCCCTCAGAAATTGCTCCGCATGCCACCTGTGGCACACGTGCTATAGATTCATCATCACAGAACCATAACTATCCAAGAACTTTCAACAACAGGTTGAGGAGCTCTAGCCCAAGCAACCCATTTAAGGAACGTGTTTAGAGGAATTGCTTTCTATTGAAAAAGGGATAGAGTGCTATCTACCTATATGACAGGCCAGTATTGGCCTTTCCAAACTACTTCTGAAACTCCCTTATGTCCTTCTTGAATATATGGTGAACCACATCAGCCACACTCCTCCTCCTCCTCACCTCATACCGATTTTCACTTCCTCAATAGGGAATATAACAGAAGTTAATTCCAAGACATGTGACCGCCGGAGGTCTGCCAGATGCTCATGATGGCTTCTTAAGTCACAGTTCTTCTTCTCTACTAGCTCTCCAAGCCGGCGATTGTGCCTCTGGATTTTCTCCTTTTTGTCCTGATGGCGCTGAGCCCTTCGGTAAAGTTTCTGGTTCTCATCTTTAATTCTAAGAAGCCACTCGGAATCTAGAACAACAAAGGCAAAAGTAAATCTTTGGAAGACCCTCAAAATGGCGCAGCTGATTACTCAATAGATGATGCATGAATAAATTATATTACTTGGATATGCAAAATTATACATTGTTATCATGTGTAGAAATATGTAATGACTGGGATCTCCAAGCGGTGTCTGGGATCTCCAAGCAAGATTAAGTCTGAAATCCACAGCATATCATATTTCCCCGAAAATAAGACAGGCACTTATTTTCTTTTGACCCCCAAAATTAGCACTTGGCCTTATTTTTGGAAGGTCTTATTATTGTTGAGCTGAAGGAGGCGGCGAGCATGGGCATCTCATGGCTGCTGTTGTGTTGCAATAGTTTCAAGAAGGGCTTATTTTCAGGGGAGGGCTTATTTTAGCACATGCACTCAAAACCCCGATTGGACTTATTAACCAGGAAGGTCTTATTTTCGGGAAAACTGGGTAGCATTTTAGGATGCCAATGTTACCTTGTCCCACCTAACTTATCACATTAGAAAACCTTTTAAAAGAAAAACAGAGATTGACATGCTATAAGGCTAAACAGATGCTTCCAGCATTATCTTGATCTTGAGTAAAACTTCTAGGCCCAATAGAGCCTCCTGGAAAAGAAAAACAAAGGCAGCTGCAGCCCAGAATTTGGTCTGCATGGCTACTCACATTCCTCCCCCTAATCGAAAGAAAAATTGGCAGAAGTAATAGGAAATTATTAAGATTTCAAGGTAGACAGCATTCATAAATCTAGGTTATTGAAACACTCCTCTGCTGGAATTATCCCAACATTTTAGCTGCTGATCTGGAGAAAACTGGAGGGAGATTGATGTTCAGCCTGTTTTGGATTCTTGTTGAAATGGAAATCCAGAGGTGCTTTTGATCCTTAGCAGTCATTGCATTCCCAAGAAGTGACTGTATGGTAAGGATCATCTTTATACAATTTCCGCCATAACAACAGCTATAACCCTTCTTGAGTAGGTTGGGCAGATAATGGTTATCTACATCTCAAGATCCTGACATTTAAAGCCTTAAGCATCACAGAGTTTAATTGTTTGAGGGACTACTGCCACATTCCACAAATCATAGTAGAGGAAGTTTTGAAGGTGTCTCACTTTCAAAGGATAATCTACATAGTACCTACCCTATTTCCCTGAAAATAAGACCTCCCCAGATAATAAGCCCAATTGGGCTTTTGAGCGCCCAAGACAAAAGCAAATAAGACCCTGTCTTATTTTCAAGGAAACACAGTAGGAGAGGCTGCTGGGTTTCTCACAAGCTATGGAATGTCCTCTCTAGGGAGATGCATTGAGCCGTAAAGCATCAGTATTTTAAAAACACAATAAGGAGGCATTTCTATTCATTAACTAATTCTTAATTTTATTGATTTTAATGCTACGGTTTAATCTGGTATTTTTGTTTTAAATGTGTGCTGCTCTCAAGACTTAAATCAATAGAAAAGCAAGGAACAAATTTAATAAATGAACAAATTACAATTAAAAGAATAAGAGAGATTATATATCCCACCACCTAATAGTATTCTTCAACACAAGCAGACAAATGCTAGGCTTAGAATGCATTTTCCATGGAATTCTGTAGTTTTAAGATTGCACTTTAAAATGCTGCATGTTACCCAAAGAACCTTCTGGAAGCTCATTTGAGGGCACCCTGAATACCAGGTAGGCCTATCTGACTAATCAACTTTACATATATTTAAACATACACCCAATGTTTAAATATTGGGGGAGGGCAGTCACTGTTTTTTAATCTTTTATATTGAGTTTTTTTTATTGTTTGTAAGCTGCCCAGAGTCACTGAGAGTGAATGGGTTGCCATATAAATGTTCTAAATAAATAAATAAAATAAATAAACAGCACAGGAGTGCAAATTTGAAATATGAAGACAATAACCTTTTACGTTATTACTCCTTTTATCAAAATAGTTTTGATAAGCTAATGAAACTGGTTAAATTAACTTTGTACTATTATCGGAGAAGATATGGACACAGAAAAGGAATGTCATAACAGGAATCTGCAAAGACGTCTACAACCATCATTTACTTTTTGCTATTTCTTCATTTTCTTTGCATATTGTTTGCTTCAGCTGCTCAATTCTCATCTTGCAAGACATTATTTTCCATCTCTGAAAGCAAAAGAACATCTATTAGGCTTTTTGCACTGCAAATACATCTATAAAAGAACATCTATTAGGACCTCTGTAAACATTTTTTGTGTTCTTTAAAAAAATCATTTTGGTCAAAATAAACAGATGGCTAACTCCAATTCCAAAATCCATTCAGTTTAATCAGCAATCCAGAAGCTGCTGAGGCCACTAACTAATCAAGGAGAGAAGCAACTTAGAACTGAGGAGAAATTTCCTGACAGTTAGAACAATTAATCAGTGGAACAGCTTGCCTCCAGAAGTTGTGAATGCCCTAACACTGGAAGTCTTTAAGAAGATGTTGGATAGCCATTTGTCTGAAATGGTATAGGGTTTCCTGCCTAGGCAGGGGGTTGGACTAGAAGACCTCCAAGGTCCCTTACAACTCTGCTATTGTACTATATTGTATTATATTGTATAACTTTTAAATTTGGCATTACAATTAACCATCTATGCTTTGGTTTTGCCTGTATTTTAGTTTTACCTTCATTTCAGAAGAGAGTTACACAACAGAATCACTGATACTTCAAACAAACTGTCTAATGCAAATGATAGATTTTGATTATCTGCTAGTTCTTTAGGCACTTTCTCAGAAGTAGAAAGTTTACCTAGGCCAAGCTGCAGTGATCCTCAAATAACAAGGTAAAAAAAAAGGTAAAGGAATCCCTGCAGATATTATTCTGCTAGTAGCTGCCAACTATACGGGACGGTGCTCAACTCCATTTCAAGGCCATTCAAGATCTAAAGACATTTCTGTGTCATGTGGCCAGCACGATGTCACAGAGTGCTTACTTTAGCAATAGCAATAGTAGTTAGACTTATATACCGCTTCATAGGGCTTTCAGCCCTCTCTAAGCGGTTTACAGAGTCAGCATATTGCCCCCAACAATCCGGGTCCTCATTTTACCCACCTCGGAAGGATGGTCCTCATTTTACCCACCTCGGAAGGATGGAAGGCTAAGTCAACCCTGAGCCGGTGAGATTTGAACAGCCGAACTGCAGAACTGCAGTCAGCTGAAGTAGCCTGCAGTGCTGCATTTAACCACTGCGCTACCTCGGCTCTCGGCTACTTTCCCACCAAAGTGTACCTATTTATCTACTTGCATGTGTATGCTTTCAAATTGCTAGATTGGCTGGAGCTGGGGTGAGGACAGGAGCTCACCCTGTGCGTGGTACTCAGGTGTTGAACCTGGGCTGCCAGCTTTCCAGCTGACAAGCCCAACATCTTAACCACTGAGCCGTCGCCTTGAATAATAATGACAGTCAAATCCTTACAAAAAGTTCTATATCAAACAGAGACAAAAAGATCTATATGAAGGGAGTCAAGTGCCACTTTCAATAGGCACAAATCTTATATCAAACTTAAGAGCAACTGATATCCTTTTAAAAATATCCAACTATCACACTATTTAATAATGGTGTACAAAATGATTTGAGTTTGAAATAAATTGCTCCAATCTTACTGGAAGTATTCCAGCAATACTATAACCCTCCTAGAGGTGTTTAGCACTTGAAACCACCTTGTTTCGAGTGCAGGCTTGAAGGAGGGCAAATTTGAGCTATGAACACCTTTTGAATGTCTGGAGTAGCATCAGCATTTGGTAAAGTCAGAACAGTATTCTGATATTGCCAAAGAGATTTATTTGACTATAACCTATCTTAAGCACCCAACCTTTAGAGATACAATAAGCATTTGGTCATTTGGTCTGAAATTCGGTTATTTACACCAATATGGGCACCATCGCCTACATATCGTATAAGACAGACCACCATGAATAACAGCACTATGGAAAACTAGTTGAAATGAAATATGAAGTGAAAGAATTCTGCAAACACTCACCAGTTGATCTGCTATCTGCTTCCCCTCTATAGCAGTTAACAACCTATAAAAAAGTGAAGGAGTGGAAAAAGAAATAGAACATTAACTGGGAACCAGAAATATACTTCTATATTGATTAAGGTGAATTACGTTGATTATAGATTAACATCAACTTAAATAAATAAAGTAAAATAGAATGAATTAGGACTTACTGAGACTGGAATTCATGCTGTTTCTTTCTAAGGTGCTTTAATCTCTCTTTTTTTTCAGAAAACCTAGAAAAGAATAACATTTAAATGTGTTTCTCAATAAATAAAATATGAATAACCTCTATATTACAAAGGTGTTGCCTCTGAGTAGCAGTGTTATTGTTGCAAATTTCCTTATTTCTTTTTGTATCTTTTTTGTATTTCAAGTTAGAAAAAAGACTCCAATTTTTAAATGGGTTAGAACACCCACAGTAATGAAAGAGTAAAATTTTAGTCCATAGGTTACAGAGAATAATAAAAGAAAAAAATAGAAGAAAACTTAATCCATTCGTTTTAAAAGGCTTACATAAATTCCATCCATGAAGATAACATTTAAAAAGTAAGATAACCACTGTCCAAAACCATTCCAAATTTAATTCCGCTGCTTGATTCTTCTGTTCTCCAATTTAAATTAATGTTAAGTTTTTTATAGGCAGTCTCTTTTTAAAACAGTAAAAGTTCTTTACCAGCTGGAAACACGTTCTCTTTCCGTATCCTTCTGTTTTGGAGCTGCCCCGACATCGTCAGCCTTGGCTGGATTTTTTGTCGCTGGCTTGAAGAACTTCTCTTGCATCGATCAGGGACTTTGCGATGTCCCTGAGGTCAACAAGACATATTCTTCCTGTTCACCGTCTCTTCGGGACTGTTTAGGTTCAATTGGACCATCTAGCAGCATTCTATAAGCCTCCATAAGGCTATGCATGCAATTTTTTTTGATGAAAAAAGGGCCTTTTGTTCCCCCCCCCCTAGCACTCTGCAAGCCCCCCCTAAGGCTATGCATACCTTTTATTTGGGGAAAAAAACAGTTTTGCAGAGGTTTGCAGAGTGCAAAAACTTTTTCTTTTTTCCTTTTGAAAAGCTCTTTAGTTAGAGTGCTTGATGAGAATTACATTGATCAACTGCTGTGCCAGCAGAAACAAGTCTTAGGTGCTGCAGGTTGTCATCGATTTCCTTCTCCAGCACATGGATAAATACACCTGGAAACATCTACCTACCTACCAACTCTCTCTCTCTCCCTACCTACCTACTGTATTTCTCTCTCTCTCCCTCTATCTACCTACCTACTTTTTAAAAAATTTGCCTCTTCAAAACCTTGGTGCGTCTTATACTCTGGTGTGTCTTATACTCTGAAAAATATGGTAATGATTTTCTTTGTATAGTTAAGACAATGCAATTCTTTTCCATAACTGAAATACACATAGACTGATACAATTTAAAAATGTAAGGGAACAGGTATTACACCTTCTGCTAGACCTCTGATAACAAATGTCCAACTTGACAATCATAGAAACTATACAAAATATTTAAAACCATTATACAGGTTTACTAGAACAGAATCAAACACAACCCTGAGGCAGTCCTAAATAAAATCGAGTTTGACACCCCTGCATTAGGCAATTACATCCTAGCACAGTTTGTTCCACAAAAACAGTCCATGTGATTGGTTTATAATCCCTGTGACCCTAGGAAATTGGATAAGTTGAATGAAATGCAGATAAATTAACCACAGGTAATAACATAATGCAACCTAATCATTCAGCAGGGAAGGGAGAGATTTCTACATAAACACATATAAGAAGATATTATTCATCATGTCTAATTTCCAGCAGGTCCTGTAAGTTCCAGTTATAGTAAATAAGATACAAAATATAAAAACACCAACCTTTCTATAACCATGCTATCTCTGTGGAATTCTCTCTCAGTTAAGCAATATTGTCCCACAGCTGACAATATTTTTCAGCAGTGAAGGCAATACTCTTTCAAAAATCAAAAATCAAGGTGAAGAAAAATGTGTAATGACTTTTTGCTGATTTGTTTTTGATGCTGGCTGTTTCTCTTGTCATTTAATATTTGCATTTCATTACTGTGATTGACTGATGCTGGGATTTTTATAGACAAAAAGATAAAGTGACAGTATTTGTAATAAGTAATTAAAATCCAACATGCATCCTATCGATCTAGCTGGTATATAAGAGGGCAAAAATATTTGACTTCCATTAAAAATTCTCAATCAATAAGAGAAAGCATATGCCAATTCATCTCTGAGAAAAGTCTGTTTATGTATTTATTTTAAGGATCACCCAACTCCTAAACAACTCTGGGTGGTACGCAATTTAAAAAAAAGTTTTTGAAATGCTTGAAAGCAGTCTTTCCACACTTAAGGAACTTGGGGTGGGGAAACTATGGGAACACTCCTGAACTTATTGAACTGAAGGAAACTTACTTGTGGATAAATCTGCAGTGTATTGCTATATAGAGGTAGAAGTACTTAGTCCTCATTTAGTTACCACAACTGAGCCTGGCAACTTGGTCATTAAGCAAGCAATCACCAAGTAGAATTGCAACTGCTTATGATCTTATTTTAGCTTTGCTTTGCTTTACAAACTATAAAAGTTTTACATGCCAGGATTGTCACAAAGTTACTTGTTCATTACCAGCATAACTGAGAATGGTTGCTACATAAAACAGTCATTAAATGAGTGACCCATACTTAGCAGTAGACTCTTTTGAGGATACTTTTCCATGATTGTTCTGAGGCAAGAAAGAATAATAGAAAAAGCAGTATTTGAGAATGAAATTCACCAATAGACCAGTCTGGATCAGAAAATCCTCTTACGGGCTTCTCAATGTAAAATTAGACATTTAGCAGGCACATAGTTTTGTCAGCTTTTGTGTGACAAAAATACCCTGTTATAAAAAGCCTGCCACAATTTGATTGACCTACTGTACTAAGCTATAAAGCAACAGTATATGGCTCAAGTCACTGATATAAATGTGTAAAACAGCATTAGCATGTTTAACAACTTGGTTTTAAAAATTCTGGAAATGTGAATGCTACAATGGTGCCTTGGACTGATGCAATTCAACCATGCTATGAACAACAAGATTTATGCCGAATGGTATAGGGTGGGGTATAGAATAGTAACAGGGGGCTCTATTCTATAGGGCAGGGGGTTGCACTAGAAGACTCCAAGGTCCCTTCCAACTCTGGTATTGTTTTCTGTAAATTGAGCAATGGTTTCTTGAATAATGGACACACCATCACCACTTTCAAGACAGGAGATAGTACCGTACATCTTCACTAAAGGATGCACTTACCACCTCTCCAGATGCTTTCACCAATAATGTAGGGTAGAGGTCTCATTTATATAAAGTAATGCTAACAACACAGAGGATACTGTCCACTTCCACAGGAACTCAGGCTCAAATCAATCCCAGAAAATTCAAGACAAAGTTTCTATTATCTCTGCAGTAATTGCCTAACCAGTGTCCAAGTGAATCCGAGAGATTTTATTCTGCAGATGCTTAGCAACACTCCAGCAGACCAGCTTCCAAGATGGATTTCCCTAACAGTGACCAAGTCACCTTAAATGTTATTGGGCAGTTATCCAAGAATATAACAACAGAAAAACAAACTTGCTTAACCCCTTTTATCATCATGGTATAACCTCAGGTGGAAACTCTTACCTATATTTAGTGATATTCTTTGTCTGATGTCACAGTTGTTTTAAGTATGTTTTCTGTTGCATTATATCCTGGAACGCTTCAATACACATGGAACTTCCTCATGGATCAGTTACTACAAAGAGGTCACTCAGGAACAATCCTGTTATGTGGTTTCCTCTGCCCTCTTATTTTAGAGGTCAACCCTTGACTCAATTGCCCTCCAAGGCTTGCGAAACTCCCCATGTGTTGTTTGGAAATCAACAGAATCTATTCTGGTGTCATGAGTGAAGCATGACAAGGGAATGATGGAAATGTTTCCCTTCCTCGTATCAAATGTCAGCTGTAGATACAAAACAGCTCTAATGGCTATCTGCTTATCTAGGCTGGGTCTATGATCATCTGGCACAAGCTTATGATTGTAACGGTGTCTAAGAATTCACAAGTTGCTTCTCCTCCCACCATGGCATGTTAAAGTCCTCCATAACAAAATATCAATGGAAATCCAACATCAATCACATCATGAGATTGAACTGTGCAGCAAGGAAGTTGGAACTACAATAGGACCCCTACCTTGTCCTCAAAGCAACCTCACAAATAGTGTCTTACATCCAGATATCTATGGAACAGTATCTCTGATGACCTGGAAAATCTCCCAGATGATAATCATCACTCTCTCCTCTGCCTTGGGATCAAGGTTGATGTAAAATCTGAAAGTGAGATGGGTAGATCTCCGAGAGAAATCCCACCCACCCCATACCTATTGAGTTCTCAGCAACACATGGCAAGCTTTCCCCCTCATCCTTATTAAAATCATGGAAGATAATACATCTAGTGCAGGCAGATCTGGCATTTAACAACATCAATCACAACTCGATATAATCTGTAGATCCGTTATCTGGCTCCCAAGATGAGGTTCAGGGGCCACAAAAAGGTCTAAGATTTCCATTCTCTAACGGTGGCCGGCTTCACTCCCTGGATATACTATGGCAGCTAATTCCACAATTTAAGAAAGGCAAGGAAGCACATAACCTGACTGCCAAGAGCAGACTGTCAAAACACTGAAGATCTCAGCAGTTTTTACTGAACCCACTGACCATAGTTTATTCAATTAACCTCAATCTCTTTATACAACTTACCTGTAATATATTTACTGAGACCAAGTACCCATTCAGTTTAATCTAGAACAGGGGTGTCAAACATGCAGTGTCACGTCATCCTGTAACATATCATGACTTTTTTGCCCTTTGCTAAACTGGCAGTGGCTGTGGCTAGTGATTGACACATGCGGCTTGCAAGCCCCAAGTTTGACATCCCTGATCTAGCATACTGTGTGAATGTACGCGCCTGGAGTTATATAGGGACTCTCACATATTGATGTAAGTATCCTCTCTCCTCAAAATAAATAAAATAAAAAAGAGCAAAATACTTATGCCTTGAACCCAAATGTAAACATATTTTAATGAGGGTGAAAGTTTGTTCTCCGAGCTTGTGGGTTGGTTTCCCAACGTTTCATTACCAGGCCAGGTAACCTGTTCAGCAGAGTTCAGTGGAATTTTATTTTATATTTTAATTTTGGAGTGACTAAACTGGCAACCCAGCCAATCATCTTTAAGAGCATTAAGTTCCCCTCAGAGATGAAGAAGCAGGACACCTGTTTCCATCATATTTGACCACTGATTGTGTTGGCTACTGAAGATTGGAGCTGAACATCCAGCCATCATAGATTCTCTATCTAGCCAGCACCTATCGGCCAGAAAAGCGCCAGCAACCTTTATCCAATCCCTTTAAAATGCCTAGTACCGGATTCTGGAACCTTTGCCTTACAGACGTTTAACCCCGCCCGCGGGAGACACCGGAGAACAAATAAGGCCAACAATCCAGGGCCCGGCCCAGCCCAGCCAAGCCCCGTCTTGTCGGGCACCCACCGCTCAGAATCGCGGCCATCGAAGAAAACGAAGTCGCCGCTGCGGACGCACTTGGCGCAGGTCAGGCGGCGGCGGGTGCTGTTGCAAAGGGGGCAGCGCTCCACGGCCACATAGAGGCCCTCGGCCCCGGCTTCCGCTTCCGAAGGGTAAGCCCTTTCGGCGGCGGCGGCGGCGGCGGCAGCCACAATGCCGGGTCGCCGCCAGCTCGGGCCGGCCCAACCGTCGCCCCTGGAAGACGCCATATTGCTGACGGGCTAGCGGCAGGCCGGCGGTCACGTGGGACTTTGTTTTCAAACAGAGGCATGATGGGGGGAAAAAAGAGGCGGGGGAAGAGCAGCACGTGCTGAAGGCTGGGGGCGGAGCTAAGGAAAACCACAGAGACTGCGCTCGCGCGTCGGGTGGGCGGGGGTGGGGTGGGTGAAAGAGAGGGAGGCGGAGTGGGAAGGGCGGTTTTTCTCAGTTGGACCCTTCAAGTTGTCCCGAGTGGAAGAATGAGCGCCCAGCGAGGCATTGGGCGGAAAGCGGGATTTAAAAAAAAAAAAAGTGGGGGGGGGGGGAATGCGTTCAATTAACGTATAAACCACGGACCGATCAAGTTAATTTTAGTTTCATGGTGTTCTGCGAGCTCGTGTGGTGGGTGTCGAATTAAATGCACGGTGGACATCCTCAAAATTATTTCTCAAATCACGAATGAACTTTTTTTTTAAAAAAATGGTCCAAGCAACATGCAGATTAAAAAAAAAACTTTTGTAAGAGTTTTGCGCATCATACAGGCGTGAGGGAATCATTTAGTTTTTATATATAGGGCTTATGGTGCCCCTTGCTTTGCTACCGGTATTCCTTGCCTCCAAGGTCCACTTTCTATAATACGGCTAGAATATCTGCTTTGCAAAAACATTCCGGGCAGCTCTTAGAAGGTGGCAAAAGGTTTTCATTATCTAGCTGTCTGATCAGTTGTATGGTTATCCGGGTTTTTCCCCACGATCAGATCTATTAGCTCAAATTCATTAAATCAAAAATGAGCAGAACTCAACGACATTTCAACCAAGATGACATGGCCAGTATTAACTATAATTAAATGACCTGATTTACACATGGTAAATGATTATCCATAAGAAAGACTCAGCACCAAAGAATTGAGGCCCTTGAACTGTGGTGCTGGAGGAGACTCCTGGGAGTCCCTTGGACTGCGAGGCAATTAAACGGGTCAGTCCTAGAGGAGATCAACCCTGACTGCTCTTTAAGAGACCAGATCCTGAAGATGCAATTCAAATACTTTGGCCACCTAATGAGAAGGAAGGGCTCACTGGAGAAGAGCCTAATGCTGGGAAAGATTGAGGGCAAAAGAAGTAAGGGATGACACAATGAGGCTGGATGGAGTCACTGAAGAAGTCGGCTTGAGTTTAAATGGATTCCAGAGGACGGTAGAGGGCAGGAAGGCCTGGAGGAACATTGTCCATGGGGTCGGACATGACTTTGCAACTAACAAGTGATTAGGATTTCATTAGGATTTGTTGAAATCAAACTGTAGGAAGTTATCACCCAGCCCTCTCTCAGAAAAAATGAAATATCCTAGGAAATATTGAAAAGGCAGAATATTTCTCTGGATGTGAAAAGGAAGAAACATGTTTTAAAAGACAGAATAGCTGCCTGCAGCTTCCTGCCCATCCCCCTTTGTCAATGAGCCATTAAAGCCTGAGCTAGTCTACTTTACATAATAAAGAGTTCCCTTCAGCTCCAGAGTGATGGGATTAAGGCATGATAATATTGGCCCTTTACCCAACTTGCCACATGGCATCTGAGAACTCAACCAAACCTGGATTCAAAACGCAGCCTAGACAGTTGCCCCTACATGGCTCCATGGGAGTCTGACAACCAATCAGAATACAAGATCAAGGGCCAGAGAGGGCATAAAACCAGGGACTCAGCTTCTCTTCCTCCCTTTTTCCTTTTCTTCACCACCAACATTGAAGCATGTGATCATCTTTTCTGTTCAGGACTCAAGCCATGTGGTCCTGTCCACCATTAAAACCATCTTTCTAAGCAGCCTCCATGTCTCCAGTGTCTTTTTCCCCACTTGGAGCCGAACCCAGAAGGAAATTTCTTCCAACAAAACCAAATAAACCACTTTAGGCAGCTTAACAATCAATTGCTTAGGTAATTACATATTTATTTAGCATTAAATAAATCATTATATATTTTCATTTATTTTATGCAAGTTAATTACATGGAAGTCACACAACACTGAATTCAATTTAAATAAATTCAATATGCTACTGAAATCTAAAACTTACATAACTTTGTTTTCTTATTAATTTTATGCATTTGAATAGTAATATTCAAATGTTTTCTGGACTATATTTACAAATATCTGATAAACATTAAATGAGACAAAACTAAGGAAAGAAACTGTCATTCAATTACTATATATAGGTTTGAAATATTAGAACATGTAGAATATATACAAACTTTTATAATTTTTCAAAAAATAACCTAAGTGACTTTCTTGAAACCTTTTAAAATTGGATATATATTTTCAAATGCTTCATATATTTCAGAACGGTCTTTGGCACCTAAAAATAATAGAATTAGTTTTAACTACATTTAATTTCATCTTACTACAAAAACATGTTCTTAGCCTGCAGTTCTGTGCCACTAACTTGGGGAATAATGAAATTCATTTGGACTTCTGTATAAAAATATATAGATATGTATGATCAGTTACATGCAAATGCCTTTAATTAAAAAATTAAAGGTGTTCCTAATAATAGGAAGGTGCTTTCCTGAATGTAAGATTATTGTTCTGTATCCTGCATTCTGGGACTACAGGAAGATGATGATGACGATGACTTGTTTATCATCATTTTGCTTTATTTTATTAAATTTAGAGGCTGCCTGGTTCCAGATCATTGGGGGGGGGGCATGATAAATTAAAAGACAAAGAAAATCATGAAAAATCCTGATATTCCACATAGACAAATAAAATGTTCTCAAAAATACCTTTAATAAAAAACCCTATGAGAGGGGCTCAGTAGCCATCCTACCCTGCTAGGCCTGGGAACAAAGCCAAATTTTAAGCAACTTTCAAAATGTTGGGACAAGAACTGTACACCATCTTCAGAGAGATGCAATTACAGAGAGCAGGCACAATTTAGAAATCCCATTACCTACTGTACATCCCAATAGATGACATTATTTTTGAACTGAAAGGACCTGGAGCGCACCCACTCAACTCAATCTTAACTGGAAGGCAGACTTTATTGGAGATAAGTAGATCCTCAGATGCTTAAAACTTTGAATTGTTCTTTGACATGTTCAGATGATGGAAACTGTCTCTCCAGATGCCTTCTTTCAAAGTAAACATGGCATTTCCTCAATCTCCCCTTGTAAGGCAAGAATCCCCATTATTCTGTGCACCTGTCCTGGTGCAATGTCCAGTACTGTTGAGGCACTCAGTGTACAGTATATCGATTAATGGTGAATGGAGTAGACATATTACATCCCTTGATTTAGAAATATTTTTACTGATGCAACAGAATTACACATTTTAAAGTCAGCAGACACATCATACAGTACCACTGACTCATTCAGCTTGTGATCAACCACAATTAGAAGTTCCTTTTTACATATGCTCTAATTAACCTTGCTATCTACCATTGTGTTCTTTTTCCTATGTGAGGAACTTTATGTTCACCTCTATAATGTTTCATTGTGAATTTGTTATAAAGTAGGAAATACAATTATCATAGTTTTTTAGAATTCTCATTGGCCTTTGAAACCAACTATGGTATCCTTTCAAGCCCCCTCTCTATGGCTGGGGATTAGGGGCACTGTGTTGCAATGTTTCTTGGTGGACAGCCCCAATTGGGGGTAATAGGAGAGATCAGCCCAATGCTATTCCTCTGTGTATGGGGTATGTGTGTCCCAAGGATCAGTTCTCTACCTATTTAACATTCATAGGAAGCCATTGGAAGCAAATCCAAAGTTTGGAAGTTTATATCAAGATAGTGGTAATGGCCAACTTTACATTGTTATTCTATGTTAGATTGGTAAGGTCTGCATGGGAGAGAACAGACTGAAGCTTAGTAAGATGGAGTTACTATTGTCCATCAGGATTTATTGCTCCAGAGATGTCTCTTCATGAGATGACACTACCCCTAAAGGAGATAGTGTTACTTGGGATTCTGGACTCACAGTTCCTACTAGAAGAGGTGAAGGAGGCTGTGGCCAGGATGGACTTTTTCAGCTTTGATTGGGGAACCAGTTGCCAACATAGTGGAGTAGGAGGATCCTTTTTCAGTGAGTTGTGCTTCCATCATCACCTCCTTAGACTACTGCAATGTGCTCAACATGGGCTACCTTTGAAAGTCACTTGCGAGCTGCAGTTGATTCAGAGTCCAGCTTTTTGTGTGCATGTTTGTCAATAGCAAGAGCAATTAGACTTACATACCACTTCATAGTACATAGTATGCTCTCTGAGCGGTTTACAGAGTCAGCCTATTGCCCACAACAGCCTGGATCCTTGGAAGGATGGAAGACTGAGTTAACTTTGAGCCAGTCTGGATCGAACTCCTGGCATTATACAGTTAGCCTGCGATACTGCATTCTAACCACTGCACCACCATGGCTCCTCAATAGGAGCACATCGCACCGACAGCCTGTACTTGTTGCCAACCAATCTTAATGGCATTATTTAAAGTGCTGTAATTAACTTATAAAATCCTGCATGACGGTGCATTGTTCTCTGTAGGATTGCTTTCTCCCATTGGATTGGCCTAGCCAGTTCAACTACAGTACCCAACAAAGTGAAAGTGCACATAGCTTAAAGTTGTCCAAGTTGAGGAACACCAGTCTAAAATAATAGCTTTGTCCAGCTCCAACAGAGTTGGATCGCAAGTTTGCCGGCACATAAATTTCGACAATAACAGTAATGTAAGAAAGATATGCCCTGCAATGTTTGTGTATGTGTCAGTGATGCAGAAATAAACTGCTTTTAAACAACTTAATTACTTACCAGTTAAAACAACTTTTCCAGACACAAAAATAAGCAGTACAATTCTTGGTTTGACCATTCTGTAGATAAGCCCAGGAAACAGCTCTGGTTCATAACTACACCATAAAAAAATTAAAATAGACAAAATTTACTATTTATGAATCAACAAGATATCTTTCAGGGATTTTTTTAAAGTAGCTTTGGAATTTCCAGTGCCTAAAAAAATATAGTCTGTTCTTCCCTGCTACTAGCTCTTTTTTGTTAACCTTTATTCTGCCCTTTATCAATGACATTCTAATACCTTGGTTTGCTCTCTAACAAGCAAAAACTACACGTAAAATGTTTTGTACCTCAATTTTTATAGTTGCAATCAAGTATCAGTTTGCATAATTACAATAGGAGAGTTGCATTTTTAATTAAATTAACTGGATATCTCCAATC
The DNA here is from genome assembly GCF_051295495.1 of Thamnophis sirtalis. Taxonomy (NCBI): domain Eukaryota; kingdom Metazoa; phylum Chordata; class Lepidosauria; order Squamata; family Natricidae; genus Thamnophis; species Thamnophis sirtalis. Next base: position 153,246,149 of record NW_028261381.1, on the reverse strand, counting down.
AAAAACACATGATTAAAAAAAGTCAGCTTACAGTCACTTCGTTTACATTCTAGAAAATGGCCGAGTGTCATTCTAGTATGTGGCATATAAATTATTGTGAATACATTTTTAAAATATGGAAGAATACCTTGACTTTGTTCGAACACCAAAGGTGCTAAGTAGTACCTCAGTACTCATCATTAATTGGGAGGCATGAGGAGTATCAACACCAATGAGTACCAGAGAAAATGTTCCCATAAAGAATAATGTAGTGAGTCATAAAGCAGCTGAGACTGACAAGTTCTAATTTGTGCGTTGAGTACCAAACAAATGATGACCACCAGGACAAAAAATGTGTGTGAAAATGCGTTGAATACCAGTTTCAAAAATGCTGAGCACCAAGATACCACTGTATTTTCCCCTAAATACAGTCTTTCTATATGGAAAATTCCTTACATATTGGGATAGCCTTGGGTTCATGTTTTGTACATGGCTTACTTTAGTTCTGCCGGCTCTCGTTTCTTAGTGCCATCCATATTTTCTGCCCTATCAGTTTTTAATATGCTTTGAAAACTCGTAACTGTGCACTATAAAGCAAAGTATCAACCTCAGATATAATTTATATTTCAAGTAATATATCTGAGCCCCATGCAAACCTCTAATCTAAGAAAATAAAATGGAAGGTGAGATGTAATGTATGAATAATGTAAATAACAGCTTTTGTTTGTAAATTATTAAAGCAATTGCATCTGTTCCCAGGACTGAAGATTCCACCTTAGAAAAAAGACATGGCTGTTTTAATCAGTTACAGAGGCTGCATGTGTACTTCTTAATGTTTTGAAACACCTTTCCCCACTACAATCTGAAGCATTACACTATCTGAAGTATTATACAACCCTAATAATATAATAAGAATAATACATTGTTACTATTGGTAGGGTTGTGGTAGCACTGCAGGCTACTTCAGCTGACTGCAATTCTGCAGTTCGGCTGTTCAAATCTCACCGGCTCAGGGTTGACTCAGCCTTCCATCCTTCCGAGGTGGGTAAAATGAGGACCCGGATTGTTGTTGGGGGCAATATGCTGACTCTGTAAACCGCTTAGAGAGGGCTGAAAACCCTATGAAGCGGTATATAAGTCTAACTGCTATTGTGTAATGCTTCAGATTGTATTGGAAAAGGTGTTTCAAAACTTTAAGAAGTGCACATGCAGCCCCTGTAACTGATTAAAGCAGCCATGTCTTTTTTCTAAGGTGGTATCTGCAGTCCTGGAAACAGATGCAATTACTTTAATGAGTCACAAACAGGAGCTGCACTTACATTGTTATGTTCACAGTCCCATTAAAAAGTTAAAAACATATATTACAATATGTTCACCTATGAATATTAAAACTACAATATTAAAAACATACATTACAATATGTTCACCTTCCCATAAAAAGAGAAAGGTAAAGGTTGATAAAATGTCTTGAAAAGGTAGAGGGATGGTCAGGAATATCCACCCTTAGTTGCCTTCTGGAAGTAGCTGTTTTGAGGTTACAAATTAGGAATGGCTGACCTTTTCTAGAATGTTCATAGCCCACGCCCCAATTACCACATATGCCTCCTGCCAAAATAAAAGCACCAATGTGTTATCCTGAGAACAAACGGAATAGAAAAGTGGGATATAAATCAAAACAAGTGTCCCAAGTAAGGATCACTACTTGGTGAAAACCTATCTGGTTTTACAAGGTTCTCTTGCAACAAACCTAAATGGGATGCAGAGAAAAACAAAATATAACAAGATGATTTAATATTTCAGAAAAACACATCAGTCAGTCAGCATAATAAAAGTTAAAAAAAAAAGCATTTGCACTTCGATTGGTAAAAAACCCGGGGGGGGGGGGTTGGCACCAAGTTCTTATTTCTTAAGAATTAGCAAACAGCACAAACCTGAGAGATCTTTCAGATCCTGAAAAAAAAATTGAATCATGAGTTTCCAAACTGATCATTAATGGGGCAATTGGGCAACAGTTTTGCATGGATAAATATAACTGCTTTCTCTTAGAAGACAGCTAGTTGTTGCCATGAGCACCACAAAACAGCAAAAACCTCAAATGCCGGTATTTAGGTCTGAAGGGAAAGGGCACATGTTTCAGAATTCAACAGCTTCCCAAGATTATTTAGCCAACCTATCTGAAACAATCAGTAGAAATACTATTTTGATATTCATCTGTCTTCCCCAACTTTAAGTCCTAAGCACTGTTGGGCTACAGTTCCCACCATCTCAACCTGCCAGTGAATGGTCAGTTATGATGGAAGCCAAAGTCTTCCGGTGCCTTTTCCTCTTGCACACACATGGGGGAGACCAGTGGTGGGATTCAATTTTTTTTTACTATTGGTTCTGTGGGCATGGCTGTGTGGGTATGGCAGAGGAAGGATACTGCAAAATCCCCATTCCTTCCCCACACTCAAAATTTCTGCTATCGGTTTTCCAGAACCTGTCAAAAGTGGCTGAATACCACCTGTGGGGGAGACATACCTGCTGAACTGTTGATGAGTTAGAACTAATCCTTCTAAGCGGATGGGAAATCTCACATCACAGCTGCCCACCATGTTCTGTATTTTGAAATCCAGGAATTTTGCAGGAAAACCGAGCTTCTGTACCACGCGAGCATACTTTCTGGCTGCCAGTCGTGACTGATCTTCACTGCAAATTTACAACAAGCATTAAAAAACAAAGTCAGCCAGCAAAGCTTTAAGACAAGAGTAAGTAATTTAAATTCTCTTAGTCACCTGTATTCTCCCAATCTATTATTTTGGCTTCTGAAGGTTTCTCCCTACCACAATTGCTAGTAATATCTATTAGAGTTTTCTGTTACTGAACAAAAAAAATGGAGTGCTATCAGGCACCAGCAATCAGAACTACTCAAATAGCCTCAGTCAGTGACTTTATTGTTTATCGCCTATGTTACTAAAATCTCACCAGACTGCTTGTCTTCTGCTGAGAATGACCAGATAAGGCCTTGTGGACTTTGGGAGATATCAAGCTTATGCCGCTTCCCATTGCACAATGACTCCAAGCTATTTTCTTGAAACCAATTGCAGTTGCTAAATGTGTACCACCAGAATAGATCCTTTCATATTCAGCCAACCATGTCACTGTCCATGCTAGCTGGTGGTCTATGGGAACTGTAGATCAATACACCTGGTAAAGTATCAGCTTTGGGAAGATTAATTAACTTTGGCAGTATCCCATAGTATGGTGGAATATTGCAAAACATTTCTATTTTTTTTTAAAGGGATTTTCAAGGGACTTATATTTGACAATACATTAGTTGGTCTTGTGGCACTAAATTACTGAAACAATTCCCAATGCAATAAATGTACATGTATATACTGCCTTAAAAAACATTTCAAAAACATTGGCTGCTTCTTAGGATGATTACAGTATTGTCTGATGCCCAGCCTGAACTAGATCATGGTCTGAACCAATCACATTAGCCTTATATCACAACAATCCTATCCTTAGATAAGGCATCTTGTAAAGCTTAGTAATCCTACCTTTTGGCTCCTGTGCACACCATTTTACCAGAACTAAATATAAGGGCAGTTGTTCTTGGTTCTCTAATTCTCATAATTACAGCAGCAAATCTCTAAAATTCAGAAAAATCCAAATTTAAAATCCTTTTAAAACTGTATTAGTCATTGTATTAATATCTATGTATATCTTGCTATTATTTTTTTTTACAAATAACTCAAGATGGCGAACATATCCAATATAACCCTTTTGAGGTGAGTTGGGCTGAAATTGAGTTACTGGCCCAAAGTCACCTAGCTGTCTTTCATGGCTAAGAAAGGACTGAACTCATCTCCTGCTTTCTAGCCTTACCTGCTAGACCAAACTAGTTTGTTTATTGAAAATCATAAATATTTTTCTTCTCATTCTATCCTTATTTTGAGATTGCTTCAATAGTTGCAAGTGACCTTACTGGCCTGGGAAAGATCTTAGATAAATAGGTCTCTCCTTATAAAATATAAACATATTTTATATGTTTTTATTGTATAATTATAAACATTGTCAATAACGTCTATAAAAATATGAATGTAGCCTTTTATCTATTCAAATATTTATATGGCCTGATATATTTGGACTTACCAGGCCTGTGAGGACTATCCAGCTAATTGAGACCAAGGCATCGACTGTTTTCAAGAGAAGTCTAAGTTCTAAAGGCACCACATCTAGCCAAATTTGCATTAGGTCTGATTTCTTTCTTTGTTGTGACATTTAATTAGACAAACATCTAACACTATTATTCCCTATTCAAAGTTAAGAAATAGATAACTTCAATTTTGCTGACTATTCTTTAGATAGGCAGGAAATTATTACTTTTATTTAGAATCTTCTGGTGGTCTGTTAACTTAATCAGCAACATCCCCTTGAGAAAGCATTCATTTGTAGCACTCCATCCCTATCTTGAGATGTGCTCGGAATACTGTATTTTCTTTTGTAATTTTCAGGCTTATAGATTTTGAAAAAAAAAAAGGTTTGATTTTCTTAATCTCTGGTGGGCTTGAAATATCTAGTCAGATCCCTCTATGCTACTTACCCAAAGGATAATATCATTTAATTACCAAAAAACATTAACATTTCTTTGAGAGTCCAGAGTTAAAGGGATGATGCCAAATGTGGTGTTTCCTAGTAGTTACAGCAAGAACTACCAAGCTACTAACCCGAAGCAGGAAACAGGACGAGTGTGAATTGACTTGTGGGAGAGGAGTTTGAGACCCACTGCTCAGTCACGTTGATTAACAATGTAGAAATTGTATGAGCTACATACGGCTGGCTTGGAACACACAGGACAGGATATTCCATAATGGTTTTTCCAAAAGACAACTAAACTTTCTTGTTTTTTCTTTGAAAATGTTTCACTTCTCATTCAAGAAGCTTCTTCAGTTCTCTGAGTTCTCAGTTCCCAGAACTGAAGAAGCTTCTTGGATGAGAAGCGAAACATTTTCAAAGAAAAAAAAAAAAGTAAGTCCAGTTGCCTTTTGGAAAAACCACTTTGGAACAACCGTGATCTGAATGATTGAGAATCTCCATAGACATGCAGGGCAGAAATTAATTTTTCAGTAGAAGCCGGGAAGAATATGTCAGATAGCAGAGGGAGTGGGATAACATAGACTAGCGCAGGGGTGTCAAACCCGAAGCCCGTGGGCCGGATCTGGTTTAGATCTGACCCATGAGGCTGCCCTGGAAACAACAAAGGATCAGCCTGCGGTTCTTCTCCCATTGAAAACGGAGCTCAGAAGGGCAAAGGGTTGCAGGAGGCCGTTGGAGCCCAAAACAGAGCTCACAAGGGCTGCAGGCACCCCTCACAAGCTTTGTTTTCGCTGGCAGAGGGTTGCAGGTGGCTGTCGCAGGTGAAAATAGACCCCTGGGAGCCCATTTCCATTGGCAGAGCGCTCAGGCAAGCACAGGCACCCCGATACGAGTGACGTCGAGCTGGTCAAGTCTCCTGGACAAGCATAACAGTTGCTCTTTGGTTATAAAATATAACTGGAATCAGAGTTGACTTTCCATGCTCTCAAAAATACTGCTTTGGGCAAGTGTATCTTTTGAGCTCAGTGAGGTATCCTAGACAAGAGATGACGTTATGGGATTGTCAGGTGTATGTCCTGCATTCTGTAGGCAGCCTTCTATAACAGAAGAATAGCAGAGTGCATATAGATAAGAAATGAGCAAGCAAAGGATGGCAATTCTAAGTAGACATTCACTGGGCAGGATACTATTATAAAACCACCTTCGAAAAGGCAAACTTAAAGAGAGTGTTTTTGGGCCAACCAATTACTTGGAACATAGAGGTCAGATTATGAAGAGAAGCAGCCTCAGAGGTGGAAATAAAAAACCTTAAATGAGAGAGAGAAAACTAGTGCTTACCTTTGGATTATATTCTGCATTTCTGGCCTGAAGGGCTATATTCTTTAGGTCCAATTTGCAAGCCAAATTTACAGTGGCTACTATATTCCTAGCAGAACAACAGGAACAAAAAAAAGCCTTTAGGAACTTTACATAAAAGGAGTGCAGTAGCATAAGTAAAAACAGCTTCTTTTTCATTTTTCTTTTTCTTCCAGGGGTCACTACAGGCTCTGGAATTCTTTTTCTAAAAATATTATTTTATTGTTGCATTAAAAAACAAAAGTAGTACATTGCATTAGTTAGGTACAGTGGTATTTATACTGTGTTATCTAGAGCACCCAACCTTTTGGGCATCAGGGACTGGTTCCATGGAGAGAGGTGTTTCCGTGGGCCACAGGGGGCATAGTTTCATGTGCTGCCTGCATTCGGTGGATGGGCTTTTTGCGCAGACAGGTTTCCGGAATGCCACAGACTAGTACCAGTCCATGAAACTGGGGTTGGGGAACCCCTGATCTAGAGATTATCAACTCTCTGATAATTTAGGGCTAATTTTTACAGCATTTTCCTACTTGTGTCTAAGTGAGGCACAAACATTTCTGTCCTGGAAAAATCCTTTGTTCTAATAACAAAAATGGAACCAGCAACAGGGGAAGCAAATTTCTTGCTAATATGTTTTTCTGCCAAGACAAAGACTGGTAGATAGCAATGGGGCTAGACTTCAGGATGTTCTAGTATCTATATCATATATTTTGCCATGTTAGGCTTTTCTTAGTAGTTTTGCAAAGATGTTATCAAGGTAAAAAAAATCCAAATACTGCATAATCTTTTCAAGAACTCTGCCGAAGATATGATTAACAGGGTCTGGTCCTCAACAGAATTGTTGATAACTATAACCCAAAATTAGACTACTGATTTTTGTCTTTTTGCCTTCTGATTGCTCTCTTTAAATTTTTTTTTAAATTATAATGTTTAATTACAAGGAAAAAGAATCAAAGGATAAATAAGGAAAAATGAAAAGAATTATGACTAATTTTATTGAGTAGTTCCCATTTTAATCTTCCCCTTCATCTTTTTTGCCTCTTACTTTCTAATTATTCAGGATTCTGGATGCCTTGACAGGGAGCTGCTTGTTTCATGATACTGACTGAGTCATCTTTATCAGAAGAGAAGGAGTGTGGACACCTTCATTAGGTTATTATTTGGGCCAGTTGGTGAGCAAAATTTCCCTTCTCTCCACCCTGCAATTACCAAGGGTATTTCAAAACAACTAAAGCCATGGAGAAACAGCCTTAAAGATGATGTGCAGCTGAACAATGCTGTGAAAAAACCCCAAAGGTCAAAATATTTGATAGACACTTGATGTCCGCTTGAAGAGGAGGGTAAGAAATAGACAGTGGTGGAACAGACCAGGATTGTTTGGATTAAAAAACTAGGCCCTAGAAACATGGGTAGTTTGAAAAACTCAAAAGATAGTTTACTATAAAAGACACTTTTGTTTTGTGTAGGTCTGTCACCTTGTCTTATAAGAACTGGCCTTTCAATTCTGGAAAACTTTTTTTAATCAAAAGTTGATGCTGTATTATTATAAATGTCTCACAAATATTGTATGGTTTTATGGTTGTTGGCAATTTTTGCATACAAAACTACTTAATAAATTTCCATAACTGATAAAAAAAATCCCATTGTCTTTTGGTTTCCATCAGATTCAGAGAATTTAGCAGCAATAGATAATTTGATGCCCTCAGCCTGTGAGAGTAATCAAATAGGAAAAAGAAATAACCTTTTACCCAATATGTCCATTACAGAAATCTGAATCTTGTTCTCATTTTTCAAAATGGTTTTTTTTTTCAAAGCAAGAAATGAGAACAATTTTTTCTCAAATCCAAGTGCTCTGTTTTGCTCAGTTACTTCTGTAAATAGATGAAGATTGTGATATTTGCTTTGTGGATGTGTCCCACTAATAATGCTTTTTAGAAGTTTTCCAATTTGGCAATCCCTAGCCCACACCTACCCAAATAGGTAACATCTTCAGTGTGAGTCAATGTAGGGTTTGCTGCCTCTTTATATATTATAGCTTGCCTTGCTAGTTTTGGTGGGCTATCTTGTTTTTTGCCTATCTAAATTAATGCCTGTTTATCTGAGTGCTGACTGATGGAGGAAATGTTGTCCCTTAAGAAACAAAAAGACTAGAACACATCACCTTTAGCAATCAACATTACTTAGTTGGGTAATGAAACCCTGCAAGCAAAAAAATCAAGCTCAAATAGCACCAAGAACTCAATAGCATCAACTCCTTTTGTTCTCTCTACTGAAGTTCATCTCTTCTTCTTTGCAAATTTATTTGTCATAGCTTCTGGCCAGTGGTGGGATTCAAATTTTTTTACTGCCAGTTCTGAGGGCGTGGCGTGGCTTGGTGGATGTGGCTTGGTGGGCATGGCAGGGGAAGGATACTGCAAAATCCCCATTCCCGCCCCACCCCACTAACCTGCTTTCCAGCTCCGGTCTCCTGTTTATGGCAACAAAAGAAGATCAGCTGGGAGGCAGCAGGGGCAGAGCCAGCCTATTTGCCCATTCTCCATACTACTCAATATTTCCACTACTGGATCTCCAGAGCCTGTCAGAACTGGCTGAATACCACCTCTGCTTCTGGCCCATTTTACTATCTTAGTAAGAGGGAGAGGCTATGCTTTCTGTTTGCTATGAAATGGCTCAACGTTTGCTTCTTTGATTGTTAAAACATTTTACAATTTATTTAACCTTCAGAACATAGTAAAACGATCCATCAAATGCTTAACTGAAGCTGGCAGGCCACCAAAATATCCTCACCCGGCCAGTAAAATGCCCAACTGAGCCCTCATGGTAGTGGCACAACTATGGCAGGGATACACCCAACAACTTGCTACTTTTGAAGAGGTCTTATGGATTCTGATGCTACTATTTCCTTCCTTTTAGTCAAACCTGGCTTTTTGTGACTGTGTCCTGTTCCAGAATTATTTTTTCCCCATTTCCCAGTCTAGTTTATAGCACAAAGTTCGCACAGATGCTGCCACTGAGCTAATAAATAGCAGGCCATATTCTACTACCGTGTTTCCCTGAAAATAAGACAGGGTCTTATTTTCTTTTTACCCACTAAATATGGCTTGGGCCTTATTATGAGGGGAGGGTTTATTGTTTTGGGGTTGCCGGGTGGCTGTTCTCTTGTGAGCAGGCTCCCAAAGAGCCAAGCACAGCCTCATGGGCGAACGGCTGTGTTGTGCTGTCACAGCAGTGCAACACAGCAGCCATGAAGCGACCATGCTCACGAGCAGCCACCAGGCAAAACCCCTTTCCAGCCGGACACAGTGCCATTCACTGATGTAGGGGTATCGCCAAGCCGCGTGAGTGCCTGTTCACTGCCACCCAGCTGCCACCGCTTGGCGCCTTCGAAATGCCAGTGAATGGCACTCTGCATGGCTGGAGAGGGGGGTTGTGCGAGCGGCTGTTCCGCTCTCGCTCACGTGCCTCCCAGCCTCACAATGCCCTGGCCCAGCTCTCCCTGCAGAGCCAGGGCACCTCCGCTGCTGCCACTGCCATCCCAGCATGGCTTTTTCGGCGGCTTCCAAACCAAGTCTTCCAGCAGTGGTCACTCTGGGCGTACGCTCTATGGTTGTATGCTCTGCCGGCAGCTGGCCCACAACCATAGAGCGTATGCCCAGAGTGGCCACTGCTGGAAGACTCGGTTTGGAAGCTGCTGAAAAAACCATGCTGGGATGGCGGCTGGAAAGGGGGTTTGCTGGGTGGCTGCTTGTGAGCGTGGTTGCTTTATGGCTATTGTGTTGCCAATTATATGATTGATATATATATATATATATATATATATATATATATATATATATATATGTATATGTATATGTATATGTATATGTATATGTATATGTATATGTATATGTATATGTATATGTATATGTATATGTATATGTATATGTATATGTATATGTATATGTATATGTATATGTATATGTATATGTATATGTATATATGTGTGTGTGTGTGTGTGTGTGTGTGTTTTGTATTTGTGCAACAGTAAAAATATTGGGTTTCTGTCTGGATGGTCTCTTGTGACGAGCCGATAGACAGAGAAAGGAAGCAGTAGGCTTCCTCCCATATTTGGGCATACCAGGGGTTGTGACACTAAATATATATAATGTTTCCAATAATATGATAGAAAATGCATTGCACTTAAATATAGAGGCTATATTTATAATTGGACATATTACCAGGGAATATCAGAGTTGTAAGCTACACTGGGAAGCATAGTCATCCTGTAAAAAGTTAATGGCAAGTCACTTTGGTACGGTTGCCTGGGAAACTTAACAAATGCATCTTTGCCTTTTTCTTCATGCCAGATGCTTGACTTAATCATAGCTTACTCAATTATTTGATATTCTAGGACTGAATATTCCACCGAGCCATTAACCTACTCCCACTAATTGGGTTTTCATTTACATGCTTGACTAAAATGTGGCAACTGCCAATGTGCCAAATCAACTAGCTTTTGAGTAAAACTTACTGTAACTGTGGGACAATGCCAGAAGCTTCTGGAGCAGGGGTCACAGGAGTCATGGGAGTTATGGGGGCCATGGAGGAACATGTCCCAGAAAAGTCAGACGATGGCTGAATTGCATTTTCATCCCTCTGTTGCGACCTCCCATTGTCCTCTGAGAAGATTCCACTGTCTTGTATTCCCAGCTGAGGGCCTTGATAGTCTTCCAGCATGTTGTTGTTGCTGCTCTCATGTTTGTCATCTAGTCCAAAATCATCTGGCAGGAAGCTAAGATCTACTGAAGAGAAGTCTTTGCCTTGGTCAGGCTGAGGAGTAAACAATGTGCTCGGAATGACAGAAATAGGCAAATCTGATTCAAAGGGACTCATGGGAGAATACATTTGAGGGCTATTTGATGGAAGATCATCCTTCAAAAATAGAGGAGCAGAAAACATTTCAGGCACTTTGGCTTCATGAATACGCAAAATCCTACAGAGTACTACTTCCTTAAAAACACCATAATTTCCTTATGAGACTTACATTGATGGCATGGACAATCACTTGGCTTTGATTGTCAAAAACAAGAGTAATTGAAAGGTGTTTTTTTTAATAAAAAAATTATGCGCAGTAGCAAAACTCAGAGTTCAGGCTTGCAAACCACAAGCCAAAGCTGAGTGAACAACCTCAGGTTTTGGATATGTGGAAAATTTTTATCAATACGTGCAACAGCAACTTATTTTCATTTTTTAATTATAGGACTAATAAACAGCTTTATGTCTTTACTCAGGATGGAAAAGGCATTGTTTTTAAAATGAACCAGGATGCTCCTAGATCCTGAATTTTAGGAGATACTGTTTATCTCCCTTGAATAATCTCTCTACAATATTATAATTCTATTTATTAGGAGGCAAATTCCATTAATCTCCTAAATTTTTACATCTAGGCAAATGGGCTGAGCAAACTAAGTTATTTATTTATTGCATGAACTCAGAAGAGATCAATGTTGGGAAATTTCTTATTTATTCTTATTAGGTATGATTGACAACCTTAGGTTGCGATTAAAAAAAATCAGAATACTGGTAGTACTTTTTCTAATACTTAAAAGGCATAAGATTTTGTGAGTTGCTGCTTATTTCATGAGTTGTAGGGACTGGTTAGGGATGCGGTGGTTCAGTGGCTAAGATGCTGAATTTGTCAATCAGAAAGGTTGTCAGTTTGGCGGTTCGAATCCCCAGCGCCACATAACAGAGTAAGCTCTGGTTACTTGTCCCAGCTTCTGCCAACCTAGCAGTTTGAAAGCATGTAAAAATGCAAGTAGAAAAAAAGGAACCACCTTTCGCGAGAAGGTAACAGCGTTCCATGCGCTTTCAGCGTTTAGTCATGCCGGCCACATGACTACGGAGACGTCTTCGGACAGTGCTGGCTCTTCCCCCTAGAGTCGGGAACAACTAGCACATATGTGTGAGGGGAACCTTTACCTTTAAGGACTGGTTATGCATCTGTTGAAATAAAGATAGAAGTAGCCATTCTCCACATCTGATTAAGCGGACAGCAGCTCACGAAATCACATATCTTTTAATTTAAAATGTTAGAAAAGTCACTACCAAACTCCTTCTCATTTCTCACCACCATAGACCAACACAATGTCCCATCTGTTCTAGGATCGACATGGCCTGGTTGACACCAGAAATTGGGGACTTGATTAAGGAAGCAGCAATTGAGGTCAACACCTGGGCCGATCACAATCCACTCTTATTGGTGTGGAAGGGAGTAAGGCAGGGGAGGAAGAGAAGGTGGATGATGAATACAGAGATAGTGAAAGAACAAGAATTTCAGCAAATGTTTAAAAGGGAAATGAGGTTTTTTTTTGAAGAAAATAGGAAAGGAGTAACCCCACAAATACTTTGGGATACGGCCAAGGCTTATATGAGAGGCCTAGCTATTAAACATACAATAGGGACCCACAGGAAAAAATTAGAAGAGAGGGCAAAATGGGTAACTAAACTGGAGGTGGTAGAAAAAGCCTTACAACAGAACCCACTAGACGACAGGAAAAAAGAAGAAATGGCTAGAATTAAGCATGGGATCTCTCTTTTAGACCAGGAGGATGTCGCTCGAAAGCTTAGGGGGATTAAGCAAAACTTTTTTGAGCATGCTAACAAACCGGGCCGCTGGCTCTCTTATAGACTTCGAAAAGAAAGAGAGAGCAGACGTATAGCTCAACTGCAGAATAGTAAAGGGGAATTAGTAGAAACCAAGGGGGAGAAACAGGAAATTATCCAAGGCTTTTTTCAGCAACTATATAGTAGGGAAGAAGTCTCTGAGGTCCAAATTAAGGAATTTTTAGATAACGCAAATCTACCCAAGATCTCAAATGAAGCAAAAGGGGTACTGAACCAAAAGATAACATTAGAGGAACTAGAAAAGGCAGTTAAAAAAATGGGAAACAACAAAACCCCTGGCATGGATGGTTTGCCAGTTGAAATCTATAAATCTTTTTTGGAAATTTTAGGACAAGAGATGATAGCAATATTTAATGCTGTCTTGACGGATTCTATTGCACCGAAATCATGGGCCGAGGCTTATATAACCCTTTTGCCTAAAGTTGGAGCTGACCGTACCCAAATTAAAAACTATAGGCCCATTTCACTTTTGAATGTGGATTATAAAATCTTTGCAGCTATATTGGCAGATAGACTCAAATTTTTCCTTAACAAATTTATACACTCTGATCAGAACAGCTTCCTGCCGTCAAGGCATTTGAAAGACAATGTCAGAATTATTTTGGATGCCTTAGAATATTATGAAGCTCGGCCAGATAAACAAGTGGCCTTTATGTTTCTTGATGCACAAAAGGCTTTTGATCGGGTAAATTGGAATTTTATGTTGTCACAATTAGAAAACATGAAGTTTGGAGAAAGTTTTTTAAATGCAATTCGGGCAATTTATGTACGACAAACCGCGACAATATTGGTAAACGGAGAAGAGGCAGGGGACATTGTGATTGGTAAAGGCACAAGACAAGGATGCCCGTTATCCCCCCTACTGTTCATCCTCACATTAGAACCCCTTCTTAGAATAGTGAGAAGCGATACACAAATTAAAGGGTTACAAGTTAAAGCTCAGGAATTCAAAGTCCAGGCTTTTGCCGATGACCTTGTTTTTATCCTGGAGGACCCTATGGCGTCTGGGATACAACTTTTATGTAAAATAGAAGAGTACGGTAGGATAGCGGGGCTACGTATAAACAAAGAGAAGACAAAACTGTTAATTAAAAATATGACTCTGAACCAGAAAAGGGAAGTACAAAGCCTGTTAGGGATCAACATGGCCCACAAAGTACAATATTTGGGAATTTGGCTGACGGAGAGATGTTCCTCTATCAAGGTAGATAACTATATGAAATTGCTACAACAGGTATCCAAAGATATGACTAATTGGAGTAGCAAACAATTGTCTCTGATGGGCAGAATCGCGACAGTCAAGACATATGTATTACCAAAATTTTTGTTTTTGTTTCAAACGGCACCAACTAAATTGGACAAAATTTTTTTTAAATCCTTGGAGACAATAGTGACACAGTTTATTTGGCAAGGCAAGAAAGCACGAATCAAAGCCCAAACCTTACAAAAACGCAGAGAACTGGGAGGCTTCGGAGTACCCAACTGGGAAGCATACTATAACGCAGCAATCATGACATGGGTGAAAGATTGGGTGATGTTGAATAGAAGGCGCCTATTGGCTATAGAGGGACATGACCTCCCCCAGGGATGGCATGCCTCCCTCTGGCAAGAAAGAGACACCCCCCATAGGTACTTCATGGGACATTATATTCGGAAGATTTTGATGGGGGTCTGGGAAAAAATGAGGAAAAAATATTATCTTAGGGTTCCGTGTTGGTTGGCACCATTAGAGGCCTTAACACATCCGAGTTTATTTAACTGGACAAGAAACATAACATATAAAGATATCATGACAGAAGAGGGCAACATAAAAACAAAGATGGAATTAGAGCAACAGGGCAGGAATTTGGAATGGTGGGAATATTTACAGGTTAGAAACAGGTTTAAAAGTGATAAGGCACATTTCGGGATCTACCCAAACCCTCAGGGGCTAGATAAGATCTTGTTTGGTGGAGACAAAAAAATGTTATCGAAGATCTACCAATTTTTGACCTGCCAAGATACTAATGAAGAGATGGACAAAAGCCTTCTAACAGTATGGGAGAGAAACCTAGGTTATGAAATTGAAATGGGCAAATGGTGGGATCTATGGAGTAAGACCATTAAACTTACAACTTCTACTGCATTCAAAGAAAACATATACAAGATGGTTTATAGGTGGCACTTCCCCCCAACGAGATTAGCTAAGATGTTTCCTGGGTTATCTCCATTGTGTTGGAAATGTGGAAGAAAGGATGGCACATTCTACCATGTTTGGTGGTCCTGTACTGAGGCCACGAAATATTGGAAAAGGATTAAAAAATGGTTAAAAGAGGTTACCGGGGCAAACATTGAATGGAGACCTGAGAACCTGTTACTAAGCATCAAACCAGATAACATAAGCAGTTCAATATGGCATTTGAGCCTGCATATAATTGTGGCCGCAAGAATAACCTATGCACAACTTTGGAAATCCACCACTATACCGCCGGAAGATGCTTTAATTAAAAAGATCTACGAATGTGCAGAAATGGACAGAATGACGGGTTGGCTGAGGGACAAAGGAGAAACAGAACATTATCTTAGCTGGAACCTATGGTATATGTGGGCGACTAGGAGAACAGCAGGGACTTAAAATGGGGAAAGTTAACATAGGTACCGTAATAGATCCCTGAATCTTGCAATGAGAAGATGTGGCTTAGAGACCTAATAATGAGGAAAGAAAGAAAAACCAGGCTGTGAATGACTGTCACCGTGGGGGGGGGGGAGAGGGGGGGTTGTATGTTTAAAACGGTATTTGTATCTGTATGTTTTACTTTATATTGTTATGTATGATTTGTCTTGCTTATGTCGTTGTATTTATGTCGCTGTATTGTTTTTTCCGTTTTTTTAAAGGTAATAATGTTTAATAAAAATTATATTAAAAAAAAAAAAAAACAATGTCCCATCTACAGTGATATGAAAACCATGATCTATGGTTTAACAAATTATGTGCTCTAAATCAATTCTGAGCTTTTAAACAGGGCAAAGCAATTTATGGCCTAGTCCTGGACAAAACAATTTATGGCCTAGTGTACTGTGGACATTTGACAACTGGCTCTAATTAAATAGAGCTTGTTTACTTTTGAGGAACATAATTTCCTCAAAATCTATTATTCATGAAAGGGGTCAACTAGGAAGTTCCCTTAGTGATTTGAGGTCACCACTTTTTTTTTGTTTATAATTCATGAACTGTCCCAGAAACTATGGTGCCAAGTGAAACAGTGGGAAGTGATAATGACTCAGCAAAGCCCCCAATTTAAATCTTCTGTCTTGATGTTAATTTAATAAATAATCCATCACCCTTCAATGCAGAGTTTGCCATTTGATAACACTTATCCAGAATTATCTTATCAAGCTTATCATTAGAACACACACACACACACACACAAGCTGAATCTAGTAGAATAAATAAGATAAAACAGGCACATTGTCCTTTTTACAGGCTGCTTGCTAATACAGGTAGTCCTCGGCTTACAACCACAATTGAGTCCATAATGTCTATTGTTAAGTGAGTTGTGCCCCATTTAATGACTTTTCTTGCTACAGTCAAGTGAATCACTGCGGTTGATAGTTAATAACCTGGTTTTTAAGTTAATCTGGTTTCCCCATTGACTTTGTTTGTCAGAAGGTCTCAAAAAGTGATCCCATGACCCTGGGACCCAGCAAAAGTCATAAATATGAACCCGTTTCCAAGCATTTGAATTTTGATCACATGATCAAGGGGATGCTGGGAATGTAACTTTGAAAAATGGACATAAGCCACATTATTCAGTGCCGCTGTAACTTTGAAGGGTCACTAAATGAACTAAGTCGAGGATTACCTGTATAATAGGCTGAGAATGTCACATAGATAAGATGCTATATTTATTCAAGCAGGATATTTGGACCTTCAGGGAACAAGAAACAAACAAGTATTACCAATCAAAGTTAATGATTTCTTTTAGGCAAACTGAACTCTTTTATATACCATTTTTATTGGTTTTATATACCATTTTGATATTATTGGCAAGATAAACTGCAAGGAGCTATATATATGTACAGTTAATGTATAACTCTGGAATTTCCTAGCTATAGAAAAATATGCAATTCTCTCCAAATAATGACTACATTAGAGAAAGGTTTAAGTTTATACAGCACACTTATAATTGATTTTTATGGCTTCATAAAACATAGTACTAACCTAATAACATACATTTTAAGATTACGACAACAAAATACATTAAACTGTAATCAACCAGTTTCCCCATTCACAAGCACAAAAAGATACATCAGAGTCACTCTTATACTAACCTAAACTAACAACCTTGACTTTACCTGGCTTAAACACTCATCTAGGTAGCTTTCCAATGAGAATTCCCCATCCATGGATGGCTTCTAATAGAACTGGGTAAATTAACAAGAAATTTAATCCTGCTCTGTTTCTTGTTCAGTCACCGAGTTTAGCACCCTTTTAGAGTAGAGAGGAGTTAAAAATTGCTATTCTAAAAGCAAGTCAACTGCAGCCATTATCTTTCTACCTTAAAAAGCCTTTAAGCCGGAATAACTCCAAGCAGCTGAATGAAGCATGGACCTCTTTATCTGAGAAGAGTGTTCTTTCATTAAAATTGGGGCATTAGAATCACCTGTGTGCTACTTCAGTAAGTCTTGTGGAACCCTTAAGCAAGTAAGCAAAGTTTTACTGGCCAAGAGTTGCATGTAATGTTGTAAATGTCTAAGTTATACAATAGATAGTAACAAGAGTTTAGTGGCTGTTTCTTTGATTTATTGATAATTAAGATCGATAGGATCAATAGCACTTTTTGTCTTTTTTCTACCTCAAAAATATTTTTTTTAATTAAATTTTTAAAATTTTTAATTTAAAACAAATACATCTTTCTTTACATGCTATAGAAAGTGTATCAGTTGGTTACAAATAGACTTTTGTGCATCTCTTCCACAGTCAACAAACATAATTCATGTTAACTCGAGCATTTTAACTCAAATATTCATACATATCACCATCATCATATATCCATTTTCATTTGACTATAATTATTTAATAATAATAATAATAATAATAATAATTTCTTAAACAATACATGCCCACACCAGTGGGAAAAGAAAAAATCAAGAGAAACAAAAAAAAAAAAAGGAACACAGGTATATATTATTAAAAAAAGTATATCAGCTGGTTGCAACATGTTTTGGTGCATCTCTTCCATTAATTCATATTAATTCAAATATCTTAACTCAGATGTTTACCATATTGACATCATTATACCTCCACTTTTAGTTGACTACAGTTATTTAAATATCCTTCATCCTTAAATATGCCAAAGATTTAATCCATAACCACATGCTGACATTTCATTTACTTGTTTGTAAAATCCTCTATTAACATCAAATCCTCATATCCTGTTTTAGCTGAACATCCATAATATTTAATACCAAAAATTCCATCTTCCATGCAGTATAGTTTATTATAATTCTCCCTTCTTTATGTAATTATATCGTATATCGTAACATTTCCCCCATATTAGTTAACATTTAACTGTATATATTTTATTCTATTTTTTAATAGTGATAATTATTGTGATTAATAACCTTTGTATATGGTCCAAAAATATTTCCAACCTTCCCTTCTCATATCCAATTATTATTTATCATATCAACTCTACATTATATACATTACTATCAATATCAATTATTATTCAGCTATGTCTATTACAAATAAGAGTAATTAGATTTAGCTAATTTTAAATTGTATTCTTCCATCTATCAGCCTATGTCTCTCCAATAACAAAACCTTCTTAGTCCTATTGCCATTCGCGGAGCAGGTTTACCAAATGTTTTTATAAGCAAGTCCAAACAGGAATATCTTCGCACCTTTTTGCTCAGGATGCCTCTGATGTAATAATAACGTTGTCCTCGGCTTGTTACACTTTTCAGTTTGTTTTTAATTCTCAAGGGTGGTATTGAAAATTCTGCAAATGATGTTTCATAAAGTATAGATTCTTTAATGCTTCTCATTCCTCCTGCTCTCTGTCTTTTGAAATAAATCTTCTGTATGGCTGCCCCCCTTTCAAGTGTTGCATCTCTTTCTCCCTCCGAAATAAACCAGACGCCCGGCGTGTCAGCAAGTTGAAAAACTTCGTTTCTGACATTCTTCATTTGTATTTCAGGAACATTCAAACATTCAACGTTCTCACTTTTTTCTTCATATTTTAATGTTAAATAGTCCAGCTTTTTTTTCAAATCTTACATATGAGTCAAACAATTTTTGAAATGCGGAGAAAATCATTTGAAACGAATCATTTGAAGTGTATGTAGTCGCCATGTTGTGACGCAGCTAGAAGCTTTAAAATATTTGCAAGTAAGAACACGCTGGGAGCTGTGCGATCTTATCTGATCTTAGACCAACACAGCCAAGCAATAAAAGTGTCAGATTGTGAAAAGCCAAATTGTAGTAAATTGGTTTACAGCCCACTTAAGAAGAGTCAGAGGGAATGTTGGAATAATCTTTCCTTTATCCACGTAAATATCATTAAAAGCATTTAAGAAATAGGGTAACCACCGGCCATAAATCCATTAAAAAAAAAACCAATTCGCCGCTAGATTTTTCTGTTCTTTGGCTTCAATTAGCTTAAATTTTAATGCGGACCGTATCTCTTTGAGTAATAAAATCAGCTTACCAGTTGAAACCACTTCCACCATTCTTAGGGGCAACCTGCAGTTTCGGTTAGCTTACAGCCAATCCAGAAGGAGCTGGCAAAAGGGCTTAAATTCCAAGCCCCCCAGAGACTTGCGAACGTCTCTGAGGTCACTGGATCTCCCCTAACCTTTCACTGTCTCTCCGGGACAGCTAGGATCGGAAACGACCCATCCAATTTCCTTCGGAATAGGGGAATTTCAGGAATAGCCTGAAACTCCGTCTTCTCACTGCTAAGCCCCGCCTTCTTCCTACCTCAAAAATCTTAACTCCAGTTTCTGGCAATTCTGGTCAATAGTGGTTTGTGGGCTAAAAGAAAGGAGTTATTTAGGCCTGCTTGCAGCCCTAGGGGCTCAGGTCCTGCTGTGAGTGAGCGAAGACATTAATTCTGTAGGATTTTCCCAGAAAAAAATGAATATATTTGTCCAACAGATTGACTATAATTAACTGAATCAGGATTTTGGGTATGTATGATACAATGTTGCTTCTACTAATAGCAATAGCAGTTAGACTTATATACTGCTTCATATTACAGCCATCTCTAAGCGTTTTACATATTGCCCCCAATAATCTAGGTTCTCATTTTACCCACCTTGGGAAGGATGGAAGGCTGAGTCAACACTGAGCCGGTGAGATTTGAATTGGAGCTAGCAGTCAGCTGAAGTAGCCTGCTCACTACATAACACATTGAATGTGTTGGCATTTTAGTTGGCAATTTGTGGGTCAATACCTGTGAAAACACAAGCCCTGAGTACTGATCCATGCTCAAAGTGTGATTTGGATCATGTAGAATGTCAGGAAAACCTTAAACCAGTTTCCAGGAACATACTCTTGGGGAGGTCCAGACAGACTCTAGAGAGAGGTGTGAAGAACCTTTATAGCTACATTGTTATAACAAATCTACCTTTCCCAAAGTTTCACTATATTTTCATTGTTAATTGGTGTTCATTTGGTGTTTGGATATCTATAGTACTGAATCGGATTTGTACTGGCCATGGCAGATGTGCAGATGCCTTGTATAAGTGGGGCAAAGTATCATCACCAAATTGTGTGCGGGGCGGAAGAACAATCCAACATATAGTGCCAGAATAGAGTCTATAATGATGACTTTGCTGATTTCCTGGCTGTGACAAAAGAAACAAAAAATTGTATCTGTAATCTCTGGGAGTTGAAGTCCACAAGTCTTAAAGTTGCCAAGTTTGAGAAACACTGTGCTATATGATACATACATACATGCGTATTTGGATATTTAGAGAAGTTCTGTACATTAAGATGACGCTAAAAGGAGGCATGATTGCAAAAAAGTTTAGGAGCCTTAAACCAAATGTACCTTTTGCCGGGATTATGCAGTTTAGCCTTATGAACCCCAACCAATTGTCGTTTATTTAACAAATCTTGGCCTAACACTATTGGACTACTCTGCCTCCAGTCACTCTGTGACACTGAATGGCTTTTGAAATTCTGTGGTTACTGGGTCTTGCCAAAACATGACCTCCTAGAGATGGAGCAATTAATGTTGATAAATCAAGGCAGGAATGGGGTTGCACCTCCATCTGCATTGGGATGACTGGGAGAGGGAGCAGCAGTCAATGTGCATGGCTGGGTGTGCCTTATGCCTGCAGGTTACCACAAATAAGTATCTATATGAATCTTTGGTTTCCAACTTACGGTAGTTCCACATGGCAGTTCCAAATGTTGTCCACTCCCATTACAGAAAACTGTTTGGCTGCTGTGTATCAATAGGGAAAACTTAACATTTGGTAAAGTGAATCTGTTCTGAATGCCAGCAGTGGACTTTATAGATTTCCTAATGCTGAGGAGCGCCAGTATCTTGAGGACACTTACCCAAGTCAACAGCCATTTCTCTATCCTTTAAACTCCAATCCCTCTTAAAATCAGAATGGCTCAGAATTGCCATCCTATAGGATGCTCTTGTTCCCCACTTTTCTCAAGAGCTTTTCCAGAAGAGTACGCCTGAATTACACAACCCCTTTGCACAACTGTGTTAAAGGTTGAACTCTTAGTGAGTTAAATTTTAGAATTCTCTAAAAATGTCTTTATTTGTGAAGGTGATTCAATATGAGTATTTTGTTTAATTGAATACAGGTAGTCTTCTCAACTTACAACAGTTCATTTAGTGACCATTTGAAGTTACAACGGCACTGGAAAAAATGACATGACCGTTTTTCACATTTACAGCCATTTGTAGCATCACCATGGTCACATAATCAAAAACCAGATGTTTAGCAATTGACTCATATTTATGACAGTTGCGGTGTCCTGGGGTCATGTGATCCCCTTGTGACCTGACAAGCAAAGACAATGGGGAAACCAGATTCACTTAACTACCGTATTTTTCGGAGTATAAGACACACATTTTTCCCTCAAAAAGGAGGGTGAAAATCTGGGTGCGTCTTATACACTGAATACAGTATTTTTGCCCCCCCAAAAAACCCCGCCCCCTGTACAAAAATGGCCGTGCATAGCCTTTAGGAGGCTTCCAGAGTGCTCCTGGGGGCTGGGGAGGGCAAAAATTAGCAAAACATTGTGATTTTTTGCTCATTGTCGCCCCCCCTCCCCCCAGCCTCCAGGAGCACTCTACAAGCCTAAAGACTATGCATGCCCTTTTTTTTGACAAAAATGGGCCCGTTTTTGGGAGATCTGCAGAGTGCAAAAACTTTTTTTTAAATTTATCTCTTCAAAATCTTGGTGCGTCTTATATTCCGAAAAATAACTTAACTGCAATGATTCACTTAACACATAGGGGAAGAAAGGTCATAAAATGAGGCAATTTCACATAAGAAATGTCTCACTTATCAACAGAAATGATGGGCTCAATTTCAGTCGTAAGTCGAGGCCTACCTATACTTCAGTATTTCCATCTCAAGAAAAAATTATAGTATTATACGCCATCTTTCACGTTTCCCGCCCAAAACAAGAGTTAGTATCTCGTACATCTAAAGTTGATTAAGAAAATCATAATAAATTCTAGAAAATGTTGCTTGAAACAAAATTTATTCAGCTTGATCCCCCCCCCCAAAAGATAGAAGAACCAGAGTAAACTAATAAAAATGATTCTGTAGGCCTAGAACTCTAGTGAAAGCAGAGATATAACCATATTTTGCAGACACATTGATTTGGGATTCTTTTAATGTATATATATATATTTGACAGGCCGTATCATTTCTACATGAGAATATCATAATAAAATGTGTTAGGTGACTTGCTCTTTCACAGGAAAAGCAACATAACCAAAGCCACCGATGGTTCTAGTTCCAAGTAAGATAAAAAAGGAGGTGGAGATTTCTGAAAATGAGGAATTTTCCTAAATGTTTATGTTTGCAAGATGGTGTAAAAATTGCTAGATTCAAGAGGGGGAAAGAATGTTTTAAGTAAAATAAATCAAAACAGCTAAAATTAAAATAAAAGCAACAGAGTAGACAATTAGTATTGATTGGTTAAATAAATGTTTTTAATATGAGAATCAACTAAGCACTCTGGCTCCATTGTAACTAAAAGATCATGATTGACTTTTCATAAGGGATAGCTTCCTCACTCTTTTTTCAGGAACAGGAAAGAAGCCAATCCAAAAGTCAGTGAACATTTATTCCCAGAAGCCCCAGTCAATGCCGAGGGATGCTAGTGGTTCTCCTAAGATTGTGAATTACATGTTCTACCATATTTTTTTGGAGTATAAGACACACCAGAGTATAAGACGCACCATGATTTTGAAGAGGTAAATTTAAAAAAAGTTTTTGCACACTGCAGACCTTCCAAACCCCCTGCACGCCTCATTTTTTGTGAAAAATGGAGCATACAGAATTTGAGAGGCCTGTAAGGTGCTCCTGGAGGCGGGGGGGGGGATGAGCAAAAAATGGCCCATTTTTTATGAAAACGGGCCCATTTTTTGCCCCCCAAAAAAGGTCATGCATAGCCTTTAGGAGACTTGTAGAGTGCTCCTGGGGATGGGGACAAAAACAAGCGAAACCTGATGCTTTTTCACTCGTTTTTGCCCTCCCCAGCCCAAAGAGCACTTTGCAGGCTTCCCAAACCCTCTACATGTCCATTTTTGTAAATGGGGTGGGGTTTCGGGAGGTCAAAAATGCTGTATTTAGTGTATAAGACACACCCTGATTTTCACCGTCTTTTTTTGGGGGGGGGGGGAAGGTGCATCTTATAGTCTGAAAAATACGGTAATTTATTCTTGTTGTTGATAATCATCAAGAAGGCCATTCCTTACCTTAATAAAAGCAAGGGCCAGGACTGTTCACTAAATTTCCAAGAAACCCCTCAACTGTTATGGATATTTTAAACATATTTTAACAGGCAACAGATTTCAAATTAAACACAGCATTACAGTTGGTGGAAGAACCTGTATGTGCAGCATCAGATGTCAAGCAAGTGAGCTTGAAAAAAAGTATCTACAGTATATACTTTAAATAACAGTAAAGGCATGAGCACTTATGTTGACATTACTTGTGTATATAAACAAACATCACTGGAGCATCATCGTAAGCCAATGTAACTGACAGAAAGGAACATAATCAGCCAAAATTGTGGCCAGTGCCCCAGAATTTAACTTGCAGATTTATCCAACGTATTACACTGAGCTCCATAACAGTCCAACCTCAGGTAGATGAGGAAAAAAGGCAGCGCCACAGTGTGAACAAAATTGTTATTTCTCTGTGGAAAAAGCCCTTTTCATCAACGGTGGAGGCGTTTTTCCTACATCAAACATCATTTCCAAAGGAGGGTTATTGAGGCAGCACCAATCAGGGATACGTCCTGTCTGGTTGTAATATTCCTTTGATACTGAACGACTGCCAAGAATGTCCTGAAGGGCTCCAAAAATGGCTCCTGTAAAACAGAATAAGACACAAGAGTTTAAAACATGGAGAAGCAAATAAAATGGTGTCAAGAAGGAAAAGTGCAATTGAGGTTTTATTTTGTGTGTTTCTATTAGCCCAAGTAAGATCTTACTGTTTTTCTCTCATCAATCTTGACTGAGAATTTTACATCTATATAATAATTGAGATAATAATACACTGTACTTTTCAGAGTATAAGACACACCTTTTTCCCTCAAAAAAGAGGCTGAAAATCTGGGTGCATCTTATACACTGAATATAGCATTTTCTGCCTCCTGAAACCCTGCCCCCTTCACCAAAATGGCCATGCATTGCCTTTAGGAGCCTTGCTGGGCGCTGGGGAGGGCAGACATTAGTGAAAAAATGGGTTGTTTTTTGCTCATTTTTGCCCCCGCCTCACTCCCCAGCACTCTACAAGCCTCCTAAAGGCTATTCATGCCCTTTAAAAAAAAAGGGCCCGTTTACGTGAAAAATGGGCCGTTTTGGGGATGTCTGCAGAGTGCATAAACTTTTTTTTTTTTTAAAAAAAAACCTCTTCAAAACCTTGGTGCATCTTATACTCCGGTGCATCTTATACTACAAAATATACGGTAACAATCAATTCCTACAACAGATTCTGAGAAGCTCAATACCAATCAGAAATTAAACAGAGTTATAAAAAAATAAATATCAAGACTAAATAACTTGATAGTCTCAAGAATCCGCTCCTTCCCCCAGTCATAGAATGGTTGCTGGCCCTAGTTCTATACCCCCTCAATCCCTTTGGGGAAAAGATACTAAATTTTACAACATCTATTGTGCATCAGAGCCCCTGTAGCCAAGCTTTCCATTCCCTCCTAGGAGTGGCATTGTAAATATTGTATGCTGTGTGCAGGCCCACATAATTTCCACTCCGGTTCCCAGCTTTTTCAGACTAACCTCCTAACCATGCCACACAGTTTGGCTTGGCTGGTGGGACGTGCACTCGGAAGGTCTTTGAGGCCAGGATCTCCTTGTACTTTGGCTTCTCCACCAGGTACCGTATTTCAGCCATTAATCTGTGCAGGAATCCTGGTAACATAGCTGTACCCCCAATTACTATTAAGTTCTCAGCCAGTTGCTTCCTAGTATCTATTGGGCACTGACAGAGGAGAAGAAAAAGAGAAAACATTTCAATTAGGCTACTAATTAACAAAATAACAGTGTAACAGAATAACAGAGTTGGAAGGGAGCTTGGAGGTCTTCTAGTCCAACCCCCTTCTTAAGCAGGAAACCCTATACCATTTCAGACAAATGGTTGTCCAATCGCTTCTTAAAAACCTCAAACCTCATTCACAACTTCTGGAGGCAAGTCGTTTCACTGACCAATTGTTCTAACTCTCAGGAAAATTAAGCATGATCAAATATACAGCAAACTGGCAGATGGTTTGGAAAAAAAAATCTATACTTGGATTCCTACTTTAACTGCCTAATATCCTGTGGGATGGCCTTTGTCTACCAAGGCTTCTGAGGCTTTCTGTATTAAATCAGACTGGTGTATAGCTGCTGTTGTGCAGTTGTGAGTTAGCAAGAGAGACAAAGAGGGGAGAGGAAGGTGATTCTAGCCTTGAAATGCCAGGGGGTACTGTGATGACTAATATATTGACCTGGCTGCTAGCCAGGGCTGTTGTGGGACAGAAGGAGAAAGCATTCCCATTGGTTCAGCCTTGTACATATAGTCAAATGGAAAAGAAAGTACACCCTCTTTGAGTTCTCTGGGTTTACATATCAAGACATATCAGGAGATAGTAAAAATAATCTGGTCCTTATCAGCTTAAAAGTAGGTAAACACAACCTCAGATGAACAACAACACATGAGATATTACACCATGTATTTTACAAAAAGAAAGCCACAATGGAAAAACCATGTGTGAAAAACTAAGTACACCCGATGATTCAGTAGCATAAAGTGGCATAAAAGCCGGGCTGTTGGTTTGAGCTCTCAGCTTGGCAATTTGGCTGCAAACATTTCGTTACCATTGGTGAGGGCATCATTAGTGTCTCTGTATGCACTGACGATGTCTCCTTGAATAGTGATGAAACATTTGCAACCAGATTGCCAAGCTCAGCCCAACAGCCCAACTACCAACTGCTTGCATAGAGAGAGGGAGGGAGAGAGGGAGAGACTTATCCAAATTGTTTTACCTCCATAAGAGAGTCCAATATTAAAGTAGCCACGGATTTCTCTTCATTGTCCTGCACAAAGAGTACTTCGACAACAGAATCTCTGTGAGAAAAAGAGAAGCCTTGAGTAATTTATTTATTATATTTATTTATGGGTGTTCGCCACCCATACCCCCCTCCCCCCCAAGGTGACACTAGACGACTTACAATATTAATATGCAGAGAGTAAAGCATGCATCTGTTCAGGAAGCCAGATGATATTACCCATTCTGTCTAGCTTCCCAACTGATTTGAAAAGGATTACACTGATTTTAGAGAAAAGCACACAATCCTGGGTCAGGCTATATGCAGCCCGCCATGCATCCAGGCACAGCCTACATCAAGTCCCCCTCTTCCCATTCCGCTACCAGATTTGGTAAATCTACCTGACCCATCTTTTCTCACTTCCCTGCTCCCTCTGACTCAGTGCTGTCCCTCGTTTCCCTGTTGCCTTATTTGTGAATCTTCCTTCCCACTCAAGGCTCTTGATCTCTCTACTTGCATTCCATCCCAAACAGCAACACTCTTTGGGTAAATAACATTTACTTAATTTTTATACTAGCACTACTTTTTAAACTTTTTGATGTGGTCCCACTCGTTTGCAGTGTGGTTCCCAAATCCCATTCAAAGGTTAGTACGGTTTGATGAAATACATCTTGACAATAGTATAGAGCTAGATATTTAATTCTTTTATCAAACTTTCCCCCTTGTGCAACACTTTAACACATTTTGAATAAGAGTAGATTGGACATCTATACATTCTGCTCTTGCCTAGCAAACAAAATCCTGTTGAGAGGGACTAAAAAAATGTAATTGTGATTGCAAAAGTTAATGCAAAAAAGTGACTGCATTGCTAACCTTATTGATCCATTGATATGCAAAATCTTCTCTCCATCCAGTGGATAGTCTACATCTGGTGGTGGAGTTGGACGCTACAAAGGATATACTCAGTAAGTGAAATATTAAATTTAAATAACTAAATTTGCCTCACTGAATTGAAAGGTTTGTTTATTTCCAACATACCTCAGCGCCATCATCCATATCAAACTTTGCTGCCTGAATTTTCAGTCCCCGCTGGAGGTCACTCACAAAACAAGTGCGAACTTCAGAGAGATATAAAAATAGCCTTCAGATTATCCTCCTTCAATATTTGTAAGCCTCTTGTGAGATTTCACCAAAAGAAATACTTTTGTACTGATATGATCTATCTTTTTGAATTATTCCCCTTCAGAAAAACTGATAATAAGACTGCTAGTGAGATGCATATCATGCTAGCAAGATTTGGAGCAAAACTTTGGAGAAATGGGTATCGTTGGCAGATTGTTCATCATGCACCGTGAACGAGAATGTAACATGAAGCAGCTGGTTTGCAAGATGGTAAGGGAAATTACACCTCAAAATGTCTGAGGCTCCAACATTAGCTGCTGCTACTCAGACATATTTATGGAAGAAGTGGACTTAAAGTTATCCCACTATTTTGTGAAAGTCTACTTCCATGCATTTAAAGATTTCTGGACAAAAACTAGTTTGTACAAAGAAACGTATTTTACCCTTTATGTCTTCTACAATGTCTTCCGGAACAGAACCTAAAATAGCAAAAATGCAACACATCTGGAATTAACACCTACCGAGGATACAAAATTTAAATACAGACCATTCTGACAATTTAACTGCAAGTTAGCTAGAAAATTCTATTTCAATACAAATTAAACACATAAACACATTAAGTCTAGTAGTTCAGTGATAAGGTTAAGAATTGCAACCAAGATATTTAAGGGTTTAGAGTGGAATACACTGAGATCAAACGTAACAATACTTTCCTGAATTAACACATTATTAGAAATAAGGGGATTCAGCATTGAAATTACTGCTTCTTAAGACAAGATTTGTCCGTCCATCCATCCATCCATCCATCCATCCTCCCCCAGAACCACTAAGATGAAAAAATGTCTCCAACTCCCAGCAGAGATCTTACCCATCACTGAGGTAAGGCTTTGTCCTTTGGTGGCTCCTGTATCTACTGTACTTTGCTCCAGCAACTGGTACTCTAGTTCTCTAGAGAATATTTAAGGAGAATAGGAGATATTTAGGAAACATCTGGCATTGATTCTCTGGCATTGATCCATCCCACATTATGCATTTGTACAACAGATGTTTTTCAGCCTTGTGGCTTCATCAAATATGTAATGGTTAACAAATATTATAGGAAACATTTTGGAGAAGTGTCAATTGGGATGCAACATTTTCAGCCCTCTTAACACTGGCAGTCGTAGTAAAAATGCTATGCCTGCCCATTTATACTAAAAAATAATAAAGAACTATGGTAATCAGTAGTCACTAACGGCCTCCTCCTTGTATTAGCTTGATCATCTTCTGCATGCCGTCTATATTTATTACATCTTCTAAAAGTTAATCTCAATTATCTGCTGTATGAAAAATCATAAGGCCTAGATTTTAGTATTATGTACAAAATATTTTCCTTATATAATATCTAACTTGTATTGATGTAAAAAAAAAGTAGGCTACTAATTATCCACCCAAGAACATGGAATCATAATTCCCTTCCCTCTACCCATGTAACCAGCACTGATTAGATGCTGCCTGCTTCTCTTCCAAACACTTGTAGGACTGACAAAAGCGCAGTCTATCCTGGTACCCACCTAGCAAAATCATATTACTCTAAACCAGTTTTTCTCAACTTCAGCAGTTTTAAGATAGGTTCTTAATTCTGAAGTCCCAGAATTTGGGGAATTGAAATCCGCAGATCTTAAATTTGTTGAGGTTGAGAAATGCTTCCAAAGTATTTGATCTTTCCTTAATAAATGCCTTGATATTTGCTATCAGCTTACTTGTGAATGGCTTTTCCTCCCAAAGGAAGAGCACCCCAGCAACTGAGGACAGGAATTCCTTCATAAATCTTCAAACAGTTAAGGATGTTTCATTTGACAGTTTTTCTTATTGTATTGTATTGTATTTTATTATTTGTATGCCGCCCTTCTCTGGGAGGACTCAGGGCAGCGAACAATTCAAGGGGGGAAAAAAAGGGGGAACATAAAAGACAAAATACAAATAATAAAAGTAGACAACAGTCGCACAACCATACATGTCGAGAGGGGAGGGAACTCATCACCCCCAGGCCTGCCGGCAAAGCCAGGTTTTGACAGCTTTTCGGAAGGCCTGGAGAGAGGTGAGGGTCCGAATCCCTGCGGGGAGTTCATTCCAGAGGGCCGGAGCTGCCACAGAGAAGGCCCTCCCCCTGGTAATAGCCAGGTGGCATTGGCTGGTAGATGGCACCCGGAGGAGGCCAACCCTGTGAGATCTAATGGGTCTGTGGGAGGTAATTGGCAGCAGGCGGTCTCTCAGGCGGTCTATTCAAAAGGTGAGATACAAGTACCAGACACAAATGCACAATTGCAGATAACAATATTACCAAGAGAAATTTCATTTTTATTTCAGTGTTTTTACAATTAATTTACGTGGCCAACCATCTTATAGTAGCAACCCTGGGCAGCTAAGATAGGAATCAAAGGATCATGATACACTACAATTTTGGAACAACGGTTAATTTCATAATTTTAAATGAAGATGTGTTTTTTCTGCAACAAAAATTACTTTAATACTTACGTGAATGAATTTTGCGTGCAAGTATTTTATTTATAAATACCGTTATTATAAATACCGTATACAGTATAAGATGCAACGGAGTACAAGGTGCACCAAGATTTTGAAGAGGCAAATTAAAAAAAAGTTTTTGCACTCTGCAGACCTCCCAAAAATGGCCCATTTTTTGTCAAAAAAGGGCATGCATAGCCTTTAGGAGACTTGTAGAGTGCTCCTGGGGGCTGGGGCGGGGCCCCAAAACGAGCAAAAAATGGCCCATAAAGGCTATGCATGGCCATTTTTGCAAGGGAGGCGAGGTTTTGGGAGGCCAAAAATACTGTATTCAGTGTATAAGATACACCCAGATTTTCACCCTCTTTTTTGAGGGAAAAAAGTGCATGTTATACTCTCAAAAATCCGGTAGGTAGCATTAGCTTCAAATGCATCAAATCCCCCAAGCCTTCGCAATTTTCACTGAACTGAAATAAAGCTGATTTTTATCTCATGCTTCATGAATAAAACCTGAGGCATGCCTTGAAGATACATCAAGCAACCAATTTGTGGAAGCTTAAAAAAGCTTCCATCATCATCTGCTTGAACAGATGATGATGGAAGAATGATGGGATCTCTGAAAGTGGCAATAAAAGCTTCTTTGGCTTTCTCTGCTCTGAACATCTCAAAACAGGCAGCTTGTAGAACATTCTTCAAGACAGCAGAGGTGATATTCAGCAGGTTCTGATCAGTTCTGGAGAACCGGTAGCAGAAAATTTTGAGTAGTTTGGAGAACCGGTAAATTCAATTTCCGCCCCCCCCCCTCGTACTTCTGCTTCATTTACAAGTAATCTTCAACTTACAACCACAATTGAGCCCAACATTACTGTTGTTAAGCAAGACAGTTGCTAAGTGAGTTTTACCCCATTTTATGACCCTTGCCACAGCTGTAAAGTGAATCACTGCAGCTGTTAAATTAGTAACGCAATTGTTAAGTGAACCTGGCTTCCCCATCGACTTTGTCAAAAGGTCGTAAAACCACAGAACAAAGCAACTGTCACAAATATGAGTCAATTGCCAAGTATCTTGAGTTTTGATTACATAATCACGGGGAGGCTGCAATGGTTGTGTGTTTGATAAAACGGTCATAGGCCACTTTTTTCAGTGCTGTGGTAACTTTGAACAGTCACTAAACAAACTGTTGTAAGTTGAGGACTATCTGTATTTTGTGGCCTTTACTGTTATTTTATTACCATTTGACTGACAACCGTTCATTTGATGACAGTTTAAAGTTGCAGGGGTGCTGAGAAAAATGACACGACCAATCCTCACTCTTATGATAGTTGCAGCATCCCTACAATTACGTGATCAAACTTATGGGTTTGTATATATGATGTATGTATTTATGATGGTTGCTGTGTCCCGGGAAGCCAGGTTTACTTGATGACTGTGTGACTGCCTCAACTGTAATGTTGGCTTAGCAATAAAGACAAAACAATGTTGTAAAATGGGACACAACTCACTTAACAATTGCCTTGCTTAGCAATGGAAATTTCTTTTTTGGGGGGGGAGGTGTCAATTGTGGTTGTAAATTGAGGACTACCTCTACATTTTATTTTTCTTTTATACTGCAGAATGCCCTGGAAGTAATTTCAGTTTAAAGCAGGGGTGTCAAACCCGATTGCATCATGGGCTGTATCGTGACGTATTGCGATGTTTTTTGGCTTTGTGGAACTGGGATGGGCGTGGCCCACGGGCCGCCAGTTTTACAGTCCCAGTTTAAAGTGTGAATTGGCTTAATTGGCTTAAATAAAGTAGGATATTTGACATGGAAAATCTTTGGCCCAGAAGTCAACTTAGTTTCTGGGGAGTCCATTTTGTCGTGCTGAAGGTACTTGTATCCTGACTGATAGGATTAAAAGAGATTGTTAAAAAGATACAGGTAACACCAGGCTTTCCGTATAACCACAATCCAAAACCATTGCAGAATTAATTCCAAGGGTTAGAAGAGACATCAGATGACTTGGTGCAAACAACACTGAAGGAACCTAGAAGGAACACAGAAGCACAATTTTTAATACTCTACAGGGTGTCTGTGATCATTTGGACAAACTGTCATATGTATGCAGGAAATCCCACATTCAATAGATCCTGAACTCCTGTCTATAGAAAGTCTGTTCTTTGAACTTGGATCAGCTTTTGGACCAAGTTCAAGGGTCCAATTTGGACCATCCACCATGCTGATACCTTTGCACTGTGTATTGTGGCCCGCCAGCGGCCAGCAGAACTGGCAGTAGATTCGGACAGTGAGGAGATTGGGGAGGAACATGGGCCAGGCCTGGAGTCTGGGGAAGGCTCTGATGAGGGCTCTGTGTCAGAGGCAGAGAGAGGGCCAGAGCTGTATGCCAGTTATCAGCTGCCTTCAGAGTCAGATATCAGTGAGGCAGATGAACAGCTGGAGCCTGTTCTCATTGTGCGCATGCGCAGAGTTGCCACATGAAGGGAACAGCTAAAAAATAGGGGTTGACTTGGGAGTAAGGCCACAGGTGGACGATGAATGGACCCACCCAGAGGAAATAAAAGAGGAGTGAAAGGGGAGTGGAGTTTGCAGGAGACAATTAGTTCGCTAATTGGTTCGTAGTTCTGAGACTCCTTGCCAATTTCTGCAAATATTGGCCTGTCAGCTCTCCAAGCCAGATAAGGTTTGGGACTGTAAATCCTCCTTTGAAAGACTTTTACTGGCTGTGAACGAGCAGAATTCACAGTAAATTAATTAAAGTGGTTTTTGTCAGGACAAGAGTTTATTTCTTGCTCTTGGGAAGCCTCAGTCAGAACACTGTGTTCCAACAATGCTTCTGCCTGTTACTTTGGATTTTGATTACTTGAAACTCCTTCCAAGCCAAGCTTCCAAGGGATTTGGGACTACTCAAAACTTCATGGGGCTACCTATACATCTAGCCTGCTCTTGCTTGTAACTGTACAAACCAGATATAAGCCTTTCGCAGCTTAACTTCTGGTGTGTGTCTGTCTGTCTGTCCTGGGACAGGACAAAGTCTAAATTAACGCATCATAGATACAAGGCTATGTATTTTGTAACTGAATGTTTCCACTGAAGGAAAGTATGCCATAGATTGGGGGTCCCAAACCTGTGGGCCACGCCTATTTGCCCCGGGCCACATGAGTAGCTTGTGGCCCCACTTGCGCAAGTAATGGGGGTTCATGTGTGCAGACGTGCCTGCCCCTCCCACAAAACCATCCCCTTTCTCCCCTCCACCCACTCCAAGCCGCCAACCCAGAAAGATTGGGGAACTCTGCCATATATAGTCCTCAACTTAGAACAGCAGTTGGAACCAGAACTTCAATTATTAAGCAATGTGGTCTTAAACAGTGGCTGCATTGATTAGCAACCGCAAACCCTGCAATCCCGTTCCCATTAAATAAATCCCATGGTTGTTGGATGAGGCAACTTCCTATTCGCTTCCCACACACAAGTTAGTAGAGATGCCAGCAGGCGTGGCAAGGTTTCTGGAGAGTGCAAGCCCCAGATGGTTTGCAATCTGCTATCAGGCAAGTAACTGGTGCCTGATGGGTAGGGAAAAGCCTGAGCTGATGCACAAAGTAGTACGGAAAGACTAGGAGAGGGTGTGTAGGAATATGCAAGGGTGCCATAGCGAGGCTTAGGAACAGTGCTTGACGGAGTTGAGGTAAAGGCCAGGGAGAATGCACAGGAAAGTGTGAGGGAAGTGCAGCGCAGCACAAGGAGGGTGCACGGCAAGGGTGGTGCAGCAAGACTTGGGGGAGGTGCATGAGGGAGGCACAGTGAGAACTGGCCAGGTTTGCACAAGGAAGGCATGGCGGGGATTGGGGAGGGCGCATGAGTGGTTGGCGCAAGCACAGAGGGGTTGGGAGGTGGTGCATGGTGGGAAAGACTTACTCCAGCAACTTGCGACCTTCCCTGTCAGGTTCCCCACTGAGTGTCCTGGGAAGCAGGCAGGGAAGGCAACAAATGTGATGACTCAGTTCTGCAATGGGTCATTTGTGCAAGCCAGTTGCCAAGCACCTAGATTGGGATCATGTGATCAGGGGGGCAATCTGGGGCGTCTGGAACTCCAAGGACTAGTCGTAACCATCATCTGATCATATGTTGAGGACTACCTTTAACAGATCCAGATCCAGAATTTAATGACCCATTAGTGATTGGGAAGTTATTGAAAATTGGGCATGGCTGCTTTAATCACAGGTGAGTAAAGAAAATCTGACAACTGCTAAAACTGTCAGCTACAGCACGCAAATTGGAATGTATTACTGTACCTCAAAATACTTGAATAGAACTTTTGTGAGTGTCTCTCTGAAATGAGAAGGGCACAATACAGATTCCACGATCACAACTCGACGGTCTCGGGGGTTTACCAGCAAATGCCTAAAAAAATGAATGAATGTGACCAGAAAGCTGAATAAAATTACTTGTTCTGCTATACCTTTGTGTACACATTTATTATCTATGCAGTTTTCAAGCAGATTGCAATCCTAGGTAGAATTGCTTAGTTTAGGATGGATTATTGTCTATTGCTTTTAATTAATAATTATTGTAAATTGCCTCAATGCCTTGTGATATGAGCTGTCTATAAATCACTGAATGAATAAAATAAATTACAATGGAATAAATTTATCCAAGTACAATGAGGTTTAACTTTGAGAAATGTCAGGTATTGGAATATTGACTCATAGGTCAGAAATTCACTGTCTTCCTATTTTGTTTGGCTTTAGACAAATATTCTATAAGGTATTCTGTAAGGTGGAGATTAACACATGCCTGAGCTTCAGAGAAGCAAGTATTTTGAGGTTGATGCTTAATTTCAGTTATGTTTGCCTATATTCATTTTTCTTAAGTGTTGACGAGAAATATAGATTTGAAGGGGAAAGAATGATTCGGCGTAAGCTCCTTAAAAAACCTTTACCTTAGCTAGAAAACAGTTATAAAATCCTAGGAAGATCTGTGCTTTATGCTTATGTAAATATGAATTTATATTGTGAAATAACATTCACATTTTTAATTATATTACAAACCACATCTTGTCTCTTTTTATTTTTATAAACATTTTAATGAGAAAGGCATTCCTTAAGCCAGATTGATCAACTGAGAAATGGTAATTTAAAAAAAAAGGTCTTGAAAAAAATATTATGACTTGGACCTATAAACCATACCAGTGAAGTGAGCAGTTGGAGTCACTAATCAGGCTTAGCCAATTTGTTAAGTAAGTTACAAGAACTGGACTCACAATCAAGCTAGCTAATATGCAACTAAAATAGATGACAGCTTGACCCTAGCAATGATGCCTGGATTTCACATTGTTACATCAGAGTATTACAAGCCAAGATGATTATTATAAATATTTATATTGGTTGGGCTTTAAGAAGGTGAGAAAGCATAGGTTTATTAGATATCAAAGAATCTGTTACAATTCTAAGAGCAAATGCTATAGATTTTGGATAGTAGCTATACAATAGTATCAAATCCTAGGATAGAAAATGGAAGCTTTGCAATGCATAACACAACCATAATGATATCTTAATTAATCCAATACCTAAGCAATCTCTTTGTAAAATTTGGGACTGCCCATCCCAACCACCCATCACAGAAATATTTATTGCAGTATCTCCTACCTGAAATAAAGCATGTGAATGAATTCCTTCAGGTATGAATACAATTCTTCTGTATTAATGTTATATTGAACAATTCTGATAGGCTGTGAATTAAAAAAATGTAGCAGTTTTAAATATTTTAAAATTTATTTAGCATTTGTTAATTATTGTATGCACTCAAAATCCATTTAATTAATGATAGATTTATGCATTTTATGAGTTTCTCTTTGAATAAGTCTCTGTTGGGAAATGCCCAAGGAGTGGGGGAACTGACACTCCCAAAACTCCACGAAAACGTATCTATCTGTTCCCAAGGTAAGCAGTCTGGGAGTATTCCTGTATTACAGGCAGAATACAATAAAGTACTTAGCTTAAACTCCATACATGTGGATCTGGTTGTTTGTGCCTAACAGTATCAAGTGATCACATTTTTTACAATGTCATTAAAAATACAGAGGTCCCCACTAACACACTTTTGCTGCACAATTAAATATATTTTTTTTCTGAATTTTATTGCTCATAAATCAACATTTAAGTATTTGTAACCTATAAGCTCCTGAAACCTTTATCATCCTCTCAAGGCTTAGGCTTCAATGATTTATTGTATCAATAAATATTACACTCACACTATTTTTTGGGTGCATTCCAATTTTTTTGGTATGTTCACTTGTTGCGATTTCCCCCCATCATTTACTTAGGGTGTAATTATGTTTCTTATTCCTCAGCCTTTTCTAAAGCCATGCTGAAAATTTGGGAAATCCCTTTCCATGTTGGGCTCTAATCTGCATTGGATGATCCTAAGCATTATTTTGCTCTCCAAACTGACCCTGCTTTCAAACCAGTGGTCCTCTCTGCCCAAACTTTGCTGTTTTCAAAATAGTGGCCTTTGTCTTTCAAATGCAGATGGACTGCTAAACCTAGTCCTGATAGGTTTGTTCTCCTATGTTGTGCCATGCATTTATGAAGTGGTTGTTTTGTTTCCCCAACGTACAGATCTGTACATGGCTCATTGCATTGTACTGCATATACCATGTTGCTCAGTTTGTGTCTGGGTATTTTATCCTTGGAGTGGACAAGCATCTGCCTTAGTGTATTCTTGGGTTCTTCTAATCTGTTAGCCACATTCTCCAGATTTGCTAGCATAGTTAAATTAGAATATTTACTGATTTGCCATTGGCAATTTCCACCATTTGTTCTAATGCTCACATAATTATATTTTCTTAAAACATTACCTTTGAAACACCAGGTTTCTTTATTTCACTAGGTAGGACACATCTGGGTCCCGTTTCTCCTGCAAAGCCACATCTAGAAAATTAAAAATACTACAATACATAGAGATTCAAAACAACAGAATGGTAGCACCAATCTGGTAATCCAGTAAGAACAAATTTAAATACTTCATGCCAGAAGGAAACTAAAACTAAAATTTTCTAAATCCAAAGTAATATTAAAAATAACAAAAGAATGTCTATATATCCAAGAGCATTGGAACATTTCCCACTGTCATTTTGCAATATAGCATATATTCTACCACACATAAGGGAAGAGAATGATATTTTAAATTTAAAGTATCTTCATAGGCATGGTTTAGAAAAAAATATCTCAGCTAGAGATTTTAAAAATGTCTGACTTTAAAAATAGAAAAAAATAGTTAAAGAATTGATGGGGCTAATTCAACACAATTTAATACAATTAATTAAGGTACTCTAATAGATTAATGGATTATGTGTGATGTCATTCTCAATCTCGCTCTTGATTGATGGCTCTTCTAAGGCTAAACCTAAGAACCTATCTTTTGCAGCCAGCAATGACTAGCTGTAATTTTAAAAGAACTATTAGCTGTAATTTCAAGTTCTTAACAAGTGATAATCAGAAACAATGATTACTATGGTGAACTGCACTATAAAGCTAGGGCTCCATGTTTGTTAACATGATAAGTGGCTGGGTTTACATTTCATATTAAATCAAAACCCAACACTCACATTAGTTAATGTGATGTATAACTTCAGTCATTTCAAGCCATGCTATAGCTTCAAATTGTATGAATCTGCAGTATTACATTTTCCCACAAACTATAGCTTATACAATTTAGTCACAATAAATCTGCTTTACATGGCACATGACAAATAGAATTTTAAACCCAGATTCTTTATATACGACTTACTCAGATAACAGGAACTCATTTCTCTTTTCTCCCTCCCTTCTCTTTTATAATAGTGTGCATTTTATAGTGTACTAATATATAAGTGCATTGATGATGTTACCTAGATTAGTAATAAAACACCTGAAAGAAAACAACCAAATTCAGAGAGCACCACACTACATTGTGCACCACATTGCATAAGCAATGTGTCTCAATCTGGAATATTTCTAAGCAAAATCAGGCAAGATGGTCAATCAGTCCCTGGTCAATTAATAAGTACAAGTTTCATCACTAGAACTCTGGGACTGGGTTTGTCCCCAGATTAAATATGGTGGCTAGCTAGGATAATGTAATTAAAAGCACCCAACTACTGCATTATGATTGTCAGCTGTGGCTTTGGAAATTCAACAATTAAATTAATTCAATATATTGTGGTTCAATTAACTGTAAACAAATTGTACAAAGGCAACCCCAGCTAGTCTTAGCCATGAACTCTCAAGCTATTGGTAAATTCTTGCATTGCAGCATAATAATGCGGTTCATCAGATTTTGGGCTAACATATGCAAAACAGCTATTATGGATAGAAAGGAGTCAACGATTCTGGGAATGCAATCAGCTCTTATTTATTCAAGCACGATTAAGGACCCAGATCAGTAATGAGTAAATCTAGATCAGTAACGGGTAAATCCAGAATAGAGTAAATCTAGATCATTCATAAGTAAATCTAGATCAGTCATAAGTAAATCTAGATCAGTCATGAATAGATCCAGATGAATAAGAAGTAAACCTATCCTTTCACTCAACCTCTTGGGAAAAAGTGAGACGATGGTGGCGGTGGAATACAATTGCAACGCGCAGTGGGAGCACAAAGAGTGCGTAGCAATACCGTATAAAACCAACTGATAGATAAAACACGAGAGAGGGAAAACAGGTGCACAGTCACAAAAAGCGGGTTTAAAGCGATTTGGCGGAAAGAAAGGGGGGGAAGGGAACTATCTTACTTGGTGAAGGCCGCGCCCAGATCGATCACCACGGCGGTTTTTTCCCCGCCGCTGCCGAGACCCTCGTAAAGCGGCATTGCAGCGACTCCCTCGCTGACAGGGAGAAGGATGAGCAAACAAAAGAACCAGAAAAGGTGGGATAGAAAAAACAAGAAGGCTGAGGGCTTTTTTTCCCGGCCGGCGCTTGACGCTGAATGGCTGAGAGAGGCAGGCGGGGTCCTTCCATTGTAGTCGGCGCGCAAATAAGTTGTCTTTTTTTGCGCCTCGTTTCAGAAATTATTTGGCGATTATGTGGCTTGTTCGTTCGGCTGTTTTTTCTTTTTTCTTTCTTTCCCGCTTTCATTGCTACTCGCTCTCTCCCGGATCCCAGATTCTCTCCTGCCTCCCTTTCCTAGGGCATAAAATGATTAGAGATGGGGAACAAGCAATTGACACCCCAGGGGTTTCTCTTTTCTGTTTACACTTGGTGATTCCCTCTCAAACCTTAGGATTCTGTTGGCGTTATAAAATAGTATTTTTTTTCATTATTGTAATTATTCTGTAGCTCGCACTGAAAATCTCTTTTGGAGATGGAAAAGAAATGCCAAGTGCATTGTGAGACCGGTCTGGGAAGAGAAGAGGAATGGAACGTGATGTAGCAGCCTTGCTGGAAATAAAAGGCGTGAGCTTCGCAGACAAAATGCTTTTCCTACATATGAGCCAGGCCAGTGAATAGGTTAATTTGAAAAATAGAAGCAGTATTGAATCACATTTGTTTATAGAGAACAAATAAGTGAGTAATACATCAACTATTATTGCCTTCCCAATGGGTGACAGAAAGGGAGAAAGAAAATAAAGGTGAGGAATTATGGGTTATCAAATCAGCAACGGCAAGAATTATTCAGAGGTCTGCAGTACTTTTTCTTAGGTTAGGGAAAAAATAAGTAGGCACATCATTGATAATGGATAAAATTATGGATGGTGGGGAGGATATAGTGTCTTTATCATTAAATGTATATGTTGTTAGACTTCTAGTGATGTTGGTCGGGGGGCAGAGGTCGACCCCTAGGCCCCTGAAATATGGGGTCCCACAGGGTTTGGTCCTGTCCCCCCTCCTGTTTAACATCTACATGAAGCCGTTGGGCGAGATCATTCGGCGGCATGGGATAAAATACCATCAGTATGCGGACGATACCCAGTTGTATCTGTCCGCCCCATGCCAACTCAGTGAAGCGGTTGACGTGATGTGCCAGTGCCTGGAGGCTGTCAGGGTCTGGATGGGGGTCAACAAGCTTGCGCTCAATCCAGAAAAGACCAAGTGGCTGTTGTGT
Organism: Thamnophis sirtalis; assembly: GCF_051295495.1. Taxonomy (NCBI): domain Eukaryota; kingdom Metazoa; phylum Chordata; class Lepidosauria; order Squamata; family Natricidae; genus Thamnophis; species Thamnophis sirtalis. The sequence continues at coordinate 153,206,121 of NW_028261381.1, read as the reverse complement.
TTCCCTCCCAAAAATTTGGCTAGTATTCCATCACTCAGGCTGGGGGTGAAATTTACGCCCCTCAGACAGGGTTCGCAATTTGGGAGTCCTCTGGGATCTACAGCTGACCTTAGAACATCATTTGTCGGCTGTGACCAGGGGGGCATTTGCCCAGGTTCGCCTGGTGCACCAATTGCGTCCCTACCTGAACCAGGAGGCACTCGCAACAGTCATTCATGCCCTTGTGACCTCAAGACTGGACTACTGCAATGCGCTCTACATGGGGCAGCCCTTGAAGAGCATTCGGAGACTTCAGCTCATCCAGAATGCAGCCGCGCGAGCGATTGTGGGTGCACCTCGGTACACCCACGTTACACCTATCCTCCGCGAGCTGCACTGGTTACCGATTGGTCTCCGGATACGCTTCAAGGTGCTAGTAGTCACTTATAAAGCCCTGCATGGTATTGGACCTGGGTACTTGAGAGACCGCCTGCTGCCAATTACCTCCCAAAGACCCATTAGATCACACAGATTAGGCCTCCTCCGGTTTCCGTCTATTGGCCAATGTCATCTGGCCACTACCCGGGGGAGGGCCTTCTCTGTGGTGGCTCCGGCCCTTTGGAACGAGCTCCCCGCAGAGATTCGGACCCTCACCTCTCTCCAGGCCTTCCGAAAAGCCGTTAAAACCTGGCTGTGTCGGCAGGCCTGGGGTCAATGAGTTCCCCTCCCCTCTCGAATTGTGTGGCTGTTGGTTGTTTTAAATTCCCTTGTATTTTTTGTTGTAGTTCTTTGTGTTTCCCTTCCCCTCCCTTGGGTTTGTGCGCCGCCCTGAGTCCCGCTGGGAATAGGGTGGCATATAAATAAAATGAACCTTGAACCTTGAACCTCTGAGCCAAGGTGGCGCAGTGGTTAAATGCAGCACTGCAGGCTACTGCTAGATCAGCAGGTCAGCGGTTCAAATCTCACCGGCTCAGGGTTGACTCAGCCTTCCATCCTTCCGAGGTGGGTAAAATGAGGACCCAGATTGTTGGGGGCAATATGCTGACTCTCTGTAAACCGCTTAGAGAGGCCTGAAAGGCCTATGAAGCGGTATATAAGTCTACTGCTATTGCTATTTGTTTACAGTAATAAAAACATTAGAGATTAAACAAAATGCAAAACAACAAACAAACTAAAACCAACACAAAATAAAAGACAATGCAAAAAACAACAACAACACTTGGAGTGGAGCAAAAAGGAAGAAAGGGGGTATCTGTCATCTTTGCCAAAGACTTGAGCAAAGAGCCAGGATCTTAGGGTGCTTCAAAATACCAATAGATAGAAACTGTTCAGATTTTAGTCTAATTCCAGGAGAGCAGGTGCTGCTTTGGAGAAGATGTATTTTTGGGTTCCAGACAGATAGACTTGTTTAATCTATGAAATTGACAGGCATGAACAACTACACCCACACATGCAGAGTTCAAGCTACTTTATTATTTTGTTCCTGCCAATAATACAGGAATCTTCCAAAACTGGCAACCTTCCCTCGCCACAAATAGATACGGCTCCAGGGAACGCACTGGGGGTCATTCCTAAACCTTTTGCAGTTGCACAGTGACTCCAGGCTAACTGGGCTTGAACCCTCCTCTATGTCAGGTGAGATGCTTCACCACAGAAACCTGGAGTCTTTCAGTAGTGCTGAATGGTGGAAGATTGGAAATACAGTATATAATTGTGTTATTTTGCATGCTTTACAGAATTAACCATAATTCATTCGGCTCACATAACATCTTAACTTGGAATGGGAAATTAATTGGCCATATGCAGTTTCCAGAATACCCTGAGAGGGTCCAAATGTTTTAATGTGGACTATTGTGCAAAATTAGTGCTTTAAACTTTTAAGATTAAGAGTGAGCAAATTGGAACAGGGAAGTTTTGGAAGGGAGCTGGAATGTTTGTAGGACTGACACACTGCATTTTAGAAATCTTGTTGGCTAACTGGGTGAGGCTATGTGGTTTTCATGTGGCTGAGTGAAGGATGTCTTTGCTTACTTTGTGAGCTCATGGCCTGAGAGGGAGAGGCTTATGGCAGCAGCTGACTGATTGATCAGGTGAGATTAGCTGTGGATAATGTGGCATTTCTTAGTCAACAGCTTGATCCCAGCCAACATTCTTTGAAAAGAGAAGTAATCTGGAACCTCTGACTACAGTGAAGATCAGGAGAGACTTCTGACTATCACTGACATCCTACCCAGAAAAGACTAAGTGTCAAGGTATGTTTAGCAACTGTGAGGGAGTCAGGACATCAAACTCTATAGAAGCATTACATAGAAACGATCTTTTAGATCAAACAGTTTCTAAAGCAAAAAAAAAGGGGGGGGGAACCAACAGAGAAGATGGTGTTTTCCTATTGATTGCACAGAGTGCCAATATAGAACTGGCTACTGTATTCCTGTTCCAAATGTAGGTCAGTTAGAGAGGCATTAGGGAATTGATGGAAGAGTTTAGATTTATTAGACTTTGGAAAATGTTTTGCGGCAATCTGAATCTGTTTGTGAAAGAGAGGTTTCATTTTGACTGAAATCCTATTAGGCTTTATAAATGGCAGAACACCTTTGCAAATCAAGGAGTGCATATATTTCAGAGGATAGTGTAATACAGTGATGGAGAACCTTTTCAGCACCGAGTGACCAAACCGAAATGGGTGTGTGTGTGCACGCGCCAGCCAGCTGGTCTTTGCGTATGCCAGAGCGCTGGAAATCCAGAGACAGGCCGGCACGTGCATATGCGCAGGCCAGCTCCTCTTAGCATGTGCACACCAGAAATCAGAAGAGCAGCCGGTGACAGCACACGTGCCCACAGAGAGGGCTCTGCATGTCACCTCTGGCACGGGTGCCATAAGTTTGCCATCACGGGTGTAAGATATGTTGTGGAGGAAATACATGTAGCAATTAAAATAGGGACTGCATCCTTTTTCTGCCTGTCTTTTAAATGTAGTCAGGGTTAATTTCAGTTCCTCTCTTCACCTAAACTGACACAGCCTGCCCCAGACAAAATCCCCATGCCATCTAATAGCCAAATCTGTCTCTAGCTTTGCCTCGGTTTACCTTCCCAATAAGCAACTGAGTCCGAAGATCATTTCAAAGCAGTTTATTAGGGTACAGCCCAAGGGCAGCTCTTACAAAGGAACTGTAATCGAGAAAAAACCCCAGGTTCTGTCTTCCATCAGCTGAGGACCTCAACATTCCATCTCTTTTAACAAGGCATCCCCAGCTCTCTCCTGAAAGGGCTGCTTTGCCAACAATAGAAATACTCAAGGTACACTAACAAGGACCTGCCTAGGTTTTCCTATCTTGTAATCCCCAACGTCTATAAAAATTCTTTGCTTTCCCTTGTTCATTGTTTCTTGTAAACCAGGCACCCAATGATTACTGCAATAAACATAGTCCTTGTCCTTGGTGTTATGGTCTGTATTTTTGAATTGTCTATGAGAAGATATACTGTATTTTTTGAAGTGGATCACTTACTGGACAAGATAGTGGGAAACAAAAAAAAATTAATGCCAGCAACATTTGGAAAATAATGTGGAGCATAGTAGTTTTTCAAACAATGCTAGCAATTGGAAGAATTAAGTGTACTGAGTTGCAGACATATGCGTTAGTACATACAGCACCACCAGCACTATTGCCTTTTAGGCAGACTTAAAAAGTTGACTCTTTCTATAGGTACTGAGTCAGGAAGATACATAAATCTGCTAAATGTTTTGTGTGTGTGTGAGAGAGAGAATGCTTAAGTTGTCCAGAGTCACTTGTCAAGTGGGTAGACTTAGAAATACAATTAATAAATGGAATTGATGAAAAATTGATATAATAGAAGGATATAATAGAAACCTGGTAGAATGGAGAGAATCAATGGAATGCTGTCAGTGCTGGATATAAATTTTATAGAAAGGGTAAGGAAGGATGCATTGGTGAAATCTTGCTTTTAGATCAAAAAGTTTAAAAGCTAACATACTAATATACAAATACTACATTAATCTAATTATCCAGTCCAATATTTAAGACAGATGGAAGAAAAAACTAAATATTACTGGAATTGACAACCTTAATTCAAGAAGAGACTGAAATGATATAGGGCTCCTGCTTGAGCAAGGGGTTGGGCTAGAATACCTCCAAGGTCACTTCCAACTCTGTTGTTCTCTTCTAAACAAAGATATTTGTTCTATCTCTATTTTCCTTAGAAGTTTATTTCAAGCACTGTTCTTTACATAAAGTCACTTATGTATTCCACTGGTATACAGTATGATCCATTTAAAAGAAATGCTATTTAGCAGCATTTGGCCCTGGAAATTAGATCCCTACTTTAGGCTCCCCTCCTAGAGTTGCAGCTGATTTGGGTGACCTTGGGCAGTGAAGAGAAATGTCTACGTATTTCTATTCAGCAATTCTGCTTCCTAAATTATAACTGCTGACTTGTTTTAGCAAATATTTTCTATTCCCATTGTCAGCAGTTTAGGGTCCATTGTAAGCAAAGAATCAAACTGAGAGTTTGTTGCCCAGTGTGCAATCACAAACAACAAAAAAGGAAATGTTAAGAACATCAGCTGTGTCACAGAACTAAGATATATGCTGCCTAGAGTTGTTTTGCAGAATGAGATAAGTGGCATACAAATTTAATAAATAAATAAATAAAATAATTGTGTCATGCAGGTTATGTTTTGCCTATCAAGATGACTCTGTGGAAATAATTTCAGGGAACAAAGAAAAAAGTATTTTATAGATGGAAGGTAGAGGATGACATAACATGAAAGTGAAGGAAAAAAGCAAGACTGTAAAATTCCACCATACTGTAGTGTACTGGTTAGCGCTAAAATAAAACTGGGATGGTTCACGTCCATGCATATCAGAAGTGGGTTTCTACCAGCTCGCACCGGTTCAGCGAACCAGTAGTGGTGATTTGGCCTGGATTGCAGAACTGGCAGTGACCCAGGCTGGCCACGCTCCCGAACTGGTTCCCTGGTCTCTGCTGCCATTGTTGGCCTGGTTTTTAGTAGTTTTTCATGTTCTTCATGCTTGCGCAGAACAATTTACAGTGAACTGTGCATGTGTGCAATGTGAAGCAACGCTGGTAGAAACCCACCCTGATGCATATTTATAAAACTCACAGAGAAAATTTGTCAATATCTCTTAGCCCAATCTACTTCACTTAGCAGGTAGGCAACAAAGTGGAATATAACTATAACAAATTAGCAATAACTGTGGCATTTAAGCTGTGGGCCAATTAATGATTCATATCTCACATCAGCTATAAAATTGGTGTGTTTTGCAACTACAAACCATTCCTGCTTTATTATTTACAACAATATATGAACCAACCAGGGACATGGTGGCTCAGTGGCTAAGACGCTGAGCTTGTTGATCAGAAAGATTGGCAGTTCAGTGGTTCAAATCCCTAGTGCTACGTAATAGAAAGAGTTTCTGTTACTTGTCCCAGCTTCTGCCAACCTATCAGTTCAAAAGCATGTAAAAATGCAAGTAGAAGAAATAGGGGCCACTTTGGTGGGAAGGAAACAGTGTTCCGTTCGCCTTCGGCATTTAGTCATGCCAGCCACATGACCACGGAGACATCTTTGGACAGCACTGGCTCTTTGGCTTTGAAATGGAGATGAGCACCGCCCCCTAGAGTCGGGAACGACTAGCACAGATGTGTGAGGGCAACCTTTACCTTTTTATGAACCAACCAATGCATGATTTTTGTACCACATGGTAATCATAACACTAGTTTTAGAAGCATCATATTCTACTCTTGTCATGCAGAACTATTTCACTGACTTTTCGATTTGCTTAAATCATAATTCTTTGAAAACTACACTTGCTACAAAACTTGTGGATTATGTTATATAGGTACAGGGAATTTATAAATACTCTTTCAGCATCAGATTTAATGCCCAACTGCAGTCTTAAAATCTGCCGATCTTTATGAATAAAAGCTGGGGCAAATAAAGAACAGTGGCAGAACACTGACTCAGCCTGAAGACCTCCTGCTTTTCTAGTTACACTAATTAAGTCTAATTGAGCCGACAGCAAAAGATCTGAGGCTGTAAGGAAGGCCTGCTGGGACAAAGAAGCGATGCCTGCTTTCCCTTTGAAAATACAAAAGGTGACAGTTTTATCTGAAGCGAGCTTTGGTATAGATTGGAGCATCTTAAGTACGATTCCCAGACTTGTCTGAAATGGTATAAGGCAGTGATGGCGAACCTTTCAGCACCGAGTGCCCAAACAGGAACGCATTTGCATGCTCCAAAGTACCAGAAACCCAAAGACCAGCTGGCTGTTTTTTGGCTAGTTTTGGCTGTTTTTCGGGCTGTTTTCAGGACATTTTTTGAGCCATTTTCAGACCATTTTTCGGCATTCCGGCACCCATGAAGATCAGCTGGATGGCACGCATGTGCATGGCGGAAACCAGAAGTGCAGCTGGCAATGGTGCACATGCCCACAGAGAGGGCTCTGCATGGCACCTCTGGCACGTGTGCCATAAGTTCATCATGGGCATAGGGTTTCCTGCTTGAGCAGGGGGTTGGACTAGAGGACCTCCAAGATCCCTTTCAGCAATATTCTAATTGATTGATCTTAGTAGTCCTGGACAAAATAAAGAACGAAATGAAAACCTTGAACGTTCTTGAATTTATAACCTGTTAATTCAAGCTAATAAATGTATACTAGACTGTTATACTATACTACTGCTATAACAGTTACTTGTCTAACTGTTAAAATACAGATACTGTTTTTATATACAGTCTCTCTGAATGCTCCCCAAGTACTGTTATCTATGTGTTTCTTGGAGGGATGAATGAAGAATGCCATGAGTGTATTCAAGGGTATATGCTTATCATGCCAACCTTCATGTTCTGCCCAGCTGCCCAGCTAAAGCAAGCTGTCATTTATATTGAATGGCAGCAATATAGAAAGATATTAGAAGCTGATGGCTGTACCACATCTCAGCGAATGTTGTGTGCTGATTGCTGAGAAGAGAAGGCAAGAAAGACAAAGATCTCAGGAAAGAACCTAACAAAGAATTTTAGAGAGTTGTTAAAAAACCCACCAAGAAGCAGTATAATAACATTTGTAAAGACACTGCGGGAGAAACAGGCAGAAAACAAGAAAGGTCTTCCAAGATATTCTCTGTTTATAAAAACCTTTTACTGGAAAATGAAGTGAGATCATCACTCTGATCTTTACCAAGTTAAAAAAAAACTACAGAAATTGATGGAATTTTTGATTGATGGAACCTATAGAAATATGTGGAATACATAATGAGGAAAGCAGAGTGGAAGGAAAATGCGTGAGTTTTAAAAATTGGAGGAAGAAACATCAATAACTACCGGTAGCACTATGCTGGTAACATTACCCGAATAGCTGAAAGTGTAAATGATCTGCAACTTCTAGTATTGTAATGAAAGATGGAGCACTGCAAAAAATAGGACTATGAAATTATGGTTAAAATGTGACCTGAAAAGCAGCTCAATTTATATCCATATTACTATTAGAAATTTATATTGATATCATCTTCTAAACTTTGCTAACTCATTAATTCCTAATATGGGTTATGGGACCATAGTTTTGATTTGTCCCCGCCCTTCTAAAAGAATGTTAGGTTAGAGATGCTCTACCAAAACCAGATAATTTGTTCTCTAGCCCAGAAATTATATATTGCCAGCAGCAATTCACAGCCTGTAGCAAAAATCCCCTATCCCACCCCGAGATGCAGGGAATGAAACCTGGACTTGTTTTATTTATTACGTTACTTCGTTTAGATTTTGTTTTCCCATTCCCATTCCACCCCAATGGAAACCAGACATCATATCTGGAATCTCCAGAGTTTTATAATCCAGTTGTTGACAGCCTGGAAAATAGCTGTACCATCTGTTCCCAGGCCCTGTCCAGCTTGCCTGGCAAGCATATGCTCTGCTCAGAGATATGGGTTCTACATACTGCAAATCAAGATCTTTCTATCTTTGAAATGCTGTATTACTCCTACTATTTATCTTATTAATAATCACCGAGTACTCCTATCATTATCTCCTATTATTTTCTTTCTGCCAGCTCCAGTGGACACTAAGTAGAGCTAGGGTTGGGTAGCTTTAAAGAGTGCTTCAGGGAGGCAGGGTGTATCTTGCTATGCCCTTTGCCCAATCCCTGAGCCGGGGAAGGAGGGTCTCATGAATATGAAAAGCATCTGTACTCTCTCTCTCCCTCCCCTCCTTTTCTTCTCTCCTCCTCCTAGTCTCCTGGCCATGAAGGCAGCAGCAGAGCAGCTAAACGCAGGATGCTGAAAACCCACAGGAAGCTTTTCCCAGGGACCCTAAAGATGCTACCCAGCTAAAGAGATAGCAGGCATTCAGGTAAGGCAGAATTTGAAATAACCTTGGGTATTTGTGGCTCACCGAGAGGAGGACCTGGGAAAACCTGGAGGGACTGGTCAGCGATTGCTTCGCCCCAGGCTCAGTTAGGATTTCTAGACAATGGATGTATGCTATGCTTCGCTTATCTGGAGGATGCAGGATTAGTGAAGCAGATGGGCCTTGCTGAGGGATGTAGGAATTCTTTTCTCTCTCCCTTTCCAAATCCCATCCCATCCCATCCCGCCTGGATTCCTCAAGAATGGGGGAAAAAGGGCAGCCGTAGCTCAGCCTCCTTCTTTGTATTACTGGAGGAAATGGATGTTGCCGCTAGCTAGCTGCTACTGCTTTGGTCTGCCTTTTGTTTGAGGATTTGTGTCTCTCTTCTCCCTCCACAGCAACAACCCCCCCTTGCAAAGATCAAATTTCCTTCAGTTCATGGCTGATTTCATTCATTTCTCTCCCCTCTTGGCTCTGGGTCATCAGTCTTGTGGAATTTGGAGGCTAAATAGGGTTGCATGGCTTCGTAACACCAGCATACAAATGAATACTGATGTTTGAATCATTTCTTTTAAAAAAAACCACAACTTTTTGTTTGATGCGAAAGTTAAATAGAACTGCTGCTCTTCCTTTGCTGATGGATAAGCATCGTCCTCTTTTGCTTGAATGCGGGAAGGAGAATGAAAAGAACTATTCTTTTTCTTGTTTATCAATGTCATGGGAATGATTGAATCAGAGATCTGGAGGAGGCAGGGGAGGGAGCCAACTTCGTGCCATTTGTTGTGCAGTGCTTGCTTGTGTTACTACCTCCCCCCCCTCCACCCAATGAAATGTAACATAAGGTGGCATTCTGCACAGTGACTTGTGCCGGGAGACACATGTGGCATTCTCTGGAGATGTGATGCCTAGGAAAAAAAAGTTACTCTTTGTTTTATGCCTAGGAACAAAAAGTTACTCTTTGTAACTTTATATGTATATTAGAGATCAAATGGACATTTGACTACCATTTACCTAAGAAAAGGTGTTGCCAGATTTTAGAAAAGAAAAGAGAATGGGAAAACATAACCATCAACCTCACTGCCTTTCTCACGGGCTGCATTTAGCTTAGTTGGACCCAAAGTTATGCAAAACTGCTCTATAGTCCCCCCACCTTTCTACCTTCCTCTCTAAATCATGTTCTATAATTCATATCTATATATTTATTGATCACATTGAGATTCCGCCTTTTATCTTATTCAGCAAAGCATGATTAGGCAAATATGACTGAAAATGAGGGTGAATTCACCCTCTTTCTCTTTTGAAAGAAAAGCTGCTTCTTGAAGGGCAGACCTGAAATTCATGTAAGATTCTTCATGCTAATTCCCCCTGGCATCTTCAGGTAAGACTGAATGTGGTTTTAGGATGAATCTCCCAGCTGAAGCTCTCTCCACATATGCTTGTCTGCAACTAATGCTGTCTGAAGCTGATGGGAGTTTTAACGCAACACATGTGGAAAACATAAAGTTGGAGAAGGCACATAGCTAATACTGATTGGACCAGTGATCCAATAAAGCAGCTTATTATTTTGGGTTTCTTTTTTAAATTAAGAAAAAAGGTAGCATAAAATAATTTAGTACGATTCTCCTCATCTCCATTCTAGCCGAGAGTTGATGGCTTATTCACTGTTGGCACCTTTCATTCAATACTTTGTCAGTGATACCTTCGTTCAACTGTTTAGAAGAATTTAACAGATAATTCATATAATGTGCTTCTCCAGAATCTGGTATTATAACATAAATCCTGTGTCCTCCTTGAGTCTAGTGATTCACTGATTAATTAATAAGCATTGGATTCTCTACCACCTCATTTTTGCTCTAAACATCATTAAAACATTAAATAGAGCAAGTAAGCGTGAAAATAATCTGTTTTCTGTGCGGAAAGATAGCTGTGCAACATTGAATATCTAATTCATATAATAGTTGCATTACATATTTATCTTTGTCAAGTTAGAAACAGCTAAAACAGAGAGCCAATTTGGTACAGTGGTTTCATTAAGGCAGTGTTTCCCAACCTTGGTTGCTTTCCTCTGCCCTTTTTCTAGAGTCTCAACATCTTTTTTACAGTGTGATGACCAAAACTGGATACAGTCCTTTAGGTCAGTGTTTCTCAACCTTGGCAACCTGAAGATGTCCGGACTTCAACTCCTAGAATTCCCCAGCCAGCGAATGCTGGCTGGGGAATTCTGGGAGTTGAAGTCCGGACATCTTCAAGTTGCCAAGGTTGGGAAACACTGCATTAAGGTACCAGGCTAGAAACCAGGAGACCGTGAATTCTAGTACCACCTTCAACACAAATCCAGCGGAATGATCTTGGCCAGTCACTTTCTCTCAGCTCTAAGAAGGAGGCAGCTGCAAATTGCTTCTGTAAAGCCTTGCCAATCTGTATTTTTTAACAAATTCATGTGGGGAATCCAATGCTCTTTTAATTTTTCTACGTTTTCCCCCAAAAGAGAAAGTTGATCCCATTTATAGTCCTTGCTTAAGGATGGTCATGTTATTCAATGTCCTCTTTTATTTCTCATGTACGTGGTCTTCACTACATCTTTGCAAGATACCATCTTCCCTGGAACTTCATATCAACTCTGCATTTTCTTTCTGTTAACCAAATTTACTTTTCACTTCCTTCAGACCTTCTGAACTAACAGACAATGTTGAAATCCCGACCCATCACCCGAGTAATTAAAATAGATAGAAATCTCTGTGCAACGATTTAGCCAGTGTTTTAGGAGATACATACTTGGTCTTGGTTTATTGCAGAAAGTAGTCAGAGGTGAATCTAGTGGTTAGTGCTTGGAAGGGGAAACCTCCACTGAAGGCTAGACATTATGGTATACTGGGAAATAAACATACTCACATATACTGTATGTACAAAAGAGTATATTATAAATCAGTTTTGGATTGTTACTATGGTTACATCCATATAAAGATCTCAGGAATTGAACTCAACTCAAAGGCTTGACTTTTGCAATTAATTTTCTCTGATTAGAGCCATGTAGAACAACTCTCTCATTCTCTGCTAATGCAGAATGCAAGAGATTGAAAGCTCCTACCAGAAAGAAAAAATGATTATGTTGGCTACCTATTTCTTGGTGCAGTCTTCTCTTTCAAATGCCCTTGCTTGCTCTGTGTCCTTTTTAAAGAGATATCTCTAAGCTCATTCAAAGTTCATTTTGTTAATGTTTCCCCATTATCCACTTTCCTTAAGTTAACTCCTCCTCCATTAACAGTTGAAAGTACCCTCTCAATACACTGCTCTGAATATATTTAATTACCTGCATTGATTGGGACTTTCTGTCTAAACCTAGCTGCAAGCAGTAGCACATTGAAAAATGGCAGCTGGCAGCCTCAAGCAGTTCTCTGTATTAGATTGAAGCCAACAGGATGTCATCTCCCTCAAGCTGTTAGGATGGAGCTGTCTGCATTGACTTTATCTAATGCCTTTGTTGCTTTGGAACAATTTGGGTGCCACTCACAGTTGTCCTTTCTAAACAAACCAGAGCCTTATCCTAACTTTTACCTTCAGTTCCATCATTGACCTGTATTTAGCTCCATGGGCTGATCCATTTGTTCCTGCTCCATCCATGCTGGGACCTTTTGTGATGTTGAAAAGCCAGTTTCTTTGTCTCTCTCTCTCCCTTAAGCTGACTGAGTTCCATAGCTCAATAATTCCTTGATATTTTGGATTTCTAGGAGAAGATCTCCATCCTTTAAGGATGGGCTTGCTATATTTCTTTGATGTATGGAGGAGAAGGATTAAAGTTGCCATCATGGTAGTTAAAGGAAGATTCCATGTCTAGCAATATATTGGATTATTCATCACCCATTCTCGGGTTTTAAACATCAGTGAAAGTTCAGCATATTCCTGCTTCTACAGGAAATTTCAGGCAGCTGCTTGGAAATGGAATATTGTGCCAGGCAAAATATCTTAACAGAAATGTTTTACATTTTTGGCTATGTTAGAATATATCCATATTTCAGAGTTCAATTTCAATTGTTTATTGTATAGTAATGTAACATTTATGGGAATCAGAAGTGTATAGAAGATAGGATCTACTGTCACAACAGAGAAAGATTTCTGACTAGGCAAGATACATTGCTCAAAGAAGCATTTTTGAAGTGCTTCAACTTTCCTTCTTGAAGTTGTTTATTTTATTGATTTCATATACTGGTAAACCAATTACATTCTGCAGATTTAGAGAAGTCGGAAGAAAGTGAATTATTTAGATCCCTTTCAAGACTGTTTCCTACCTAAGTAGAAGACCAAATGGGTGGGTGTAGCATATCCATCCTTGGTCTTCTTGACTCTCAGAAGCCTTTGATTCCATCAACCATGGTGACTTTCTGTACCAACTTTGGGGGTTGGGAATGAACAGCCTTATGCTGGGTCTCCTCCTTCACCCAGAGTCAGTTCTAGTCAGTGTTGATGGGGTAGGGCTTTGCAGGGTCCCTCAGAACTTCGCGCTTCCCCCCCCTCCAATTTAACATCTACAAGAAACTGCTGTCTATGGTTTCATCTCAGTGTCTAGAGATTGTAGGTTGGAAGGGGAAAAAACAGGCTTCAGCTCAACCCTAGCAAGACTAAGTGGTTGCATTGCCCTAAGCAGAACTGATGTGAAATCTGAGGATTCTTCTGGACTTGCAGCTCCTGTTCAGTAATCAGGTGTTCATCTTATACATCGGCTGTTCCCTTTTCTGGATCAGGAGGATCTGCTTACAGTGACTCACACCTTAGTCACCTGCTGGGTGGATTACTGCAATGCACTGTACATGGGGCTTCATTTGAAAAACATCTGGAAGCTATAGCTGCTGCCAAATACAGTAATGCAGGCAGTTATGAATGTATTTTAAGGTGCACATCTTACTCTTCTGTCAATAAGGTGCCTTGGTTGGAGATGTGCTTCCAGATGCAATTCAAGATGCTGATGCCCAACTAGAAAGCTGTTCATGGCATAGGACCAGGCTACTTGTTCCAATTTGTTTCTACCCATCCTATTACATTCAGCAGAAGAGGCATTCTGTGGGTCCCATCAGTCAAAGAATGTAATCAAGAAGCAGGTTTTTTGGTTGCTATCACTGTCTTATGGAATACAGTTCCTTCTGAAGAGTAGATTGGCCTAATCCTTTTAGCTTTTGGAAGGCCCTTAAGGCTTGGTTATGTACCAGGCATGGGGGTGAGAGTGCTAAGTGAGAGTTTGATGTACTGTTTTGGTGATTGGTTTGGTTTCTCAGCTGTTGTGTATGTTGCTGCATTTTACACTGTTATAAACTGGGTGGCTTTATCAATAAACTGAGACATGAATAAATTCAAAAGCAGTATATTTAAAATAACGTTTGCCCATTTTGTACAAACATAAAAGCCTAAGTAGAAGTTTTTCATGGGACCCCTTGCATTAGCATTAGAATTATAAATTTTAACAAGCGCTAAATGTTTTCAGTCAGCAGGCTTCAACTTGTCTCCCAGGAAATAAGAAGCAAGCTTTCTTGTACCATGTCTGGTCATCAAAGACCATCTCCCTCACTTATTTCAGCTTGGAGTTTTCTTAAATCTACTTGGAGCTGCTGTAGATGGAATTTAGAATCTTTTCTTTTTCATCTAAAGCAGGGGTGTCAAACTTGTGGTCCATGGGCCAGATGCATCATGCGCTGGCCACGCCCACCCATTTTAACGAAGGGGGGAAAGTTGTGATATGTCACATGATGACAATGTTTTGTCATGAGTTTTACACCCCTGATCTAAAGCATGTGCTTTCTAGATGATGCCCAGCTGCTTTTATCAGAAGCTTTCTTTGTTATAACAGTCAGAGATGAGTTGGGTTCTATCACAAGAAAGCATCTTTTTTCTACTTCATTTACAGATTTTTTTTAACGCATGGCTTACCCTTTGAAGAGATTCATATAAGGAGACAAACTTCAAGTATTCTGGTATCAAGATGTCTAGGGTTAGGAGGACAATCGTAATTGAGTTCATACGTTGCACAAAGCAATGGTTTCCCTTAGCCAGGGTTTATTGAATAAGCCACAATTAGCTTGGTTCACAGATTTTGAAACTCAGCTTCCACAAAATGCATCTTGTTAATCCAATGAGGAAATTTCTTTACAATAATAATATGTCTATATAATAGCAAAGAATTAGGGATGTGGTGGCTCAGTGGCTAAGACACCGAGCTTGTTGATCAGAAAGGTTGGCAGTTCAGTGGTTTGAATCCCTAGCGCCACCTAATGGGGTGAGCTCCCATTACTTGTTCCAGCTTCTGCCAACCTAGCAGTTCGAAAGTATGTAAAAAATGCAAGTAGAAAAATAGGGACCACCTTTGGTGGGAAGGTAACAGCGTTCTGTGTAACTTCGGCGCTTAGTCATGCCGGCCACATAACTCCGGAGATGTCTTCGGACAGCGCTGGCTCTTTGGCTTTCAAGTGGAGATGAGCACCGCCCCCTGGAGTTGGGAACGACTAGCACATATGTGCAAGGGGAATCTTTGCCTTTACCTTATAATAGCAAAGTAGCTATGAATACTAGAGTTTTATATAATATTTCAATTTAATTTAAAGAATACTCATTTGAAAGTAACGGAAATCTGTTTTGTTCTATTTTGCTTCATTCTGCAGGACCTGATGACTGAAGTAATTGGTTCTGCTCACTTCCATGCAAACCTTTCCTTGAACATGAGCAGCGTGAGGGGGTATCACACGTTCCTTGCCTTCTGCCTTATTCTACTCAACTTTGGCAGCCTGCAATGCCTTGTTTTAAGACAAGGGGACGAAAGGTATGAAAGGCAACTGCAACTGGCATCACCAGCAGGGAACAATTTAACAGACACAAATGCATCAAATCCAGAGGGTAACTTAAGCTCATCCATGAATATAGCCAGCACTTCTGCATCTGAAAACCTTTATGGAGCCCCAGTAGATCCATCTAGGAGGTCATTAAACAGAGCCACAACTGTAAAAACAACCTTACCAACTATTCTGCATGTTCACAATCCCTTGGAGCACTTGGATACGGATGCTTTTGCAAGCACAGATCTGAAGATTGCTGCAGAAAGCGAAAGGCAAATCCGTCTCAATGGACCCAATGAAAAACTGGATAAATATGGGACACAGGAAGCTTTAATTGCCGCTACTGTGACAATTCCAGATCTTCTTGTGGACGATGATACACTTAGCTCTGCAAGAGAAACAGTGGAGGGAGGTGGGGAAGAAAGAAAACTTGATGGAGATCAGTTTACAACGGGCAGTCTGGAGGAAGTTGCCCATGTTGACCCTTCAGACAATCCCCAGGTAACTATCCCCAAAGTAATAATTAGTTTTCCTGCTACAACGTCATCCAGCAACTTCTTCAAGAATCCATTTCTTCCAACCAGCCCACCAGTTGATTTGACAAAAGGATCTGATGGAAACAGCTTCCCAACAATCTGGATGGGCACAGATGCGGCTACAGAGCCAGGGTTGTTGCCTACAGATGCCTCTTTAAATTTGGAAGTGGAAAACTCAGAGAACCAAGGGCCCTTGAAAGGCATCTTAAGCACCACCACCATGGCCACTGCGGGCTTGCTGCTAAGTGATGAGTGGGATGATACCAAATTAGAGCCTTCCAGCCAGGCAAAAGCTATGCATCCTCTGAAGATAAACCAGCCTCAGATAGCGCAACCAACAGGACAGGAGGACGATGATGATGATGATGTAAAAAAGGACCCGTCACCAAGATTAAGGGTAACTACGACAAAAGGGAGCAAAGATAATCAGAATGGGTCAGGCCAGATACCCATGCAGGTAGAGGAATCAGCCAGTACAAGCTTGAATCTTGATCACACCATTGATCCATCTGAGAAGGTTGGAGCCCAATCTGAAAGTCCAGGGGAAAACGTAGATCCAACAGTGCTCACCAGGTCTAGATTGTTTCCTGAGACTATAACGACAACCGATGCAACCAAATCAGACGTCTTCCAAACCTTAAGACACCAATTAAGAGGTAATTTCCCCCCCCCCCCCCCCCCAGCACTATTTGCACTCATCGGTGCTTCTAGTTTTAAGATAACTTAAGACTATGGGCCACTGTTCGGTTTATGGTGTATACTGAAGTGATGCTATACATGATCCTTCCTTTTTTCAGGTTCCTTGTCTACCTAAAATATTCAGCGGGGGTTTAATTTATAACAGTCCAGTTTTTTTAATAATATCTTTTCCCTTTTCAGATGGGTTGTTGAGAGATTGCTTAGGCTCCCTTCTTCCTGCTCCTAATAAGCTTTTCCCCCAGGCTCCCAAATGCAGACAAAGCAGAGTCTTGGAGTAGCTCAGAATGATTCATAAATTCACCCTGACCCCCATTGCCCTTTGGATTATTAGGTTTTCTTTCAGTGGTAGGATTCAAATTATTTTACTACTAGTTCTGTGGGCGTGGCTTTGTAAGCGTGGCTTTGTGGGCGTGGCAGGGGAAGGATACTGCAAAATCCCCATTCCCTCCCCACCCCATTAACCTGCTTTCCGGCTCCGTTCTCCTGTGCAGGGCAACAAAAGAAGATCAGCTGGCAGGCAGCAGGGCCGGGGCCAGCCTATTTGCCGGTTCTCCGAACTACTCAAAATTTCCACTACTGGTTCTCCAGCACCTGTCAAAACTGGCTGAATACCACCTCTGCTTTCTTTGGTCACTCATATGATCCATTCTTGATTGAGCTTGATAGCAATAGCACTTAGACTTATATACCCCTTCACAGTGCTTTTACAGCCCTCTCTAAGTGGTTTAGAGTCAGAAAATTGCCCCCAACCATCTGGGTCCTCATTTTACTGACCTCGGAGAGATGGGAGGCTGAGTCAACCTGAATGTCAACCTGGTGACATTCGATCTGCCAAGTTGCAGGTAGCGGGCAGACAGCAGAAGTAACCTGCAGTACTGCATTCTAACCACTGCGCCACCACACCTCAGTATAGGCCAAATCTGATAGGCCAAATCTGTTAAGTTACATTCCAGAAGGCCTCTCTTCCCCTTCGCTATACTTCTCTATTCTAACCTATGGCAATGCAACATCAGTACCTTAGCTTTTCTTAACCTAATGCCCTCCAGTTGCTGTGAGATTGCATCCCCACCCTCACCCCGCAAATTCCTAGCCAGACTCCAAATTGGAGAGGATGATTTTGATGACCTTCTCACAATGAGAAGGTATGCACTGTATATACAGGTGATTCTCGACATACGACGTCTGGTCACTTAGCAACCATTTAAAGTTACAGTGGACTTAAAAAGTGGGACTTGCAACCCAGATCTGACGTTCTGACAGCCACCTATCCCACGGTCAGGTGACTGGACTTCGGAGCTTGGCAACACAGCTGAATTTGCAGCCATTTGCCACGCTCCCTGGTAACATACCTGTGTTTCCCAAAGATTTTGTCCAAAACTGACACTTTGGGATTTTGGCAAAAACACACACAATAGGGAATAATGGGTTTGCTTAACGACCATGGCATTGGCTTAATGACCATTGCAAAAAGGATCGTAAAATCAAGTTGGTCACGTAACCAATCCATTTTGTGACCATTACAACTTATGACTGTAATGGCCAGGCTCCAGTACGCTCATAACTTGAGGACTAGTGTAGACTACCTAAGCTATGAAAAAATAAACACACATAAAAAAGGGGGATAAATATTTTTTATATTTCTATTTCCTAAAGCTGGGGGCTTAGAAATAGAATAGATAGTCCTCAACTTACAACCATTCATTTCGTGACTGTTCAAAGTTACAACAGCACTGAAAAAAAGTCACATGAACATTTTTCATACTTGTGACTGTCGGAACATCCCCATGGTCATGTGATCAAAACCGAGATGCTTGGCAACTGACCCATACAGTTGCAGTGTCCCGGGGTCACGTGATCCCTTTTGCAACCTTCTGGCGAGCAAAGTCAGTGGGGAAGCCAGTGTCAGGGTTCTAAATAGCATCCAAAATAAGACAAGAATCCGAGGCGAGAGATTCCTCAAAGTTCCAATTTATTAAGAGAGCCATGTTGGCACATCTGGGAAAACCTGAATCTGAAAACTTCCAGGTTTTCTCACCCAGTTGAAAGTTCAAGATCCTACCCCAACACCCACAAGTTCATCACATGGACCAATCTTTCACTGCCACGAAGATAGATTCCTCCCATCCAGATCCGGCCGGGTGCAGGGACAAAATCAACCTTGACTTTCAGAGAAGAATGTTATTATGGCTACACCTCACCCAACTCCACATAATTCCCCCTCCCACGATAGAAAGTGTAGCAGGCCTGAAGTCCAAAAAGAAACGATAGCTTGCAGGTCTGACAGCCAGATTCAGATTTACTTAACAACGGTGTCACTAACTTACCGATTGCAGTGATACGCTCAACAGCTGTGGCAAGAGAGGTCGTAAATTGGGGCAAAATTCACTTAACAACTGTCTCGTTTAGCAACAGAAAATTTGGGCTCAATTGTGGTTGTAAGTTGAGGATTACCTGTACTGTATTATTGTACGTATATGCTGAGCTTGGCAAATCCCAGGATTCTGTCTGACTCAATGCTTAGTTTTCCTTGTTCATCATAATTCCTTAAAATGCAAGTTAAAATCATTCATTTGTCATTGCCTTTTGCTGTCTCTTGTTTGCCTAAGGAGCCTCCGCTGTTCCCCGGCAAGAGGAATTCTATGCTTTGACTCAATGCTGCACTTCCTTTAGTTCCATCTAATTAAGACCCTGCATAGATAGGAACATTTGTTTTATTTTTCTTTAGACGAACTTCTTTTGTTTTATTTCTTTATATACTTCTTTGCAGGGGTGGGGGAAACAATCCCTGGACTTCCTGTGGCTCCAATTATTTTTTCTTCATCCAAATTAAGTTTTATGGCTTTCTTCGAAACTGCTCTTTCTGACACGAAGCCTCCTGATGCAACTTCCATCATTCCCAACCAGTCCAATAACCCAGTATTTCTGGAAGGAACCCGAAGAGTCTAAGTCCGTGGTACGACAAAACCGCGCTCCACTAAAGCACGCCCAATTAAACCGCGTCGCTGACGTCATCAGCAGGGCGACAACAGCGACCGCGGAGAAAAAAGGGCGCTTTAAATAGCACTTTGAAAGCAAGCCGATTCAAGTTAAGGTAAGGGTTAGGTTTAGGGTTAGGTTTAGGGTTAGGTTTAGGGTTAGGTTAAGGGTTAGGTTAGGTTTAGGGTTAGGTTAAGGGTTAGGGTTAGGTTAAGGTTTAGGTTTAGGGTTAGGTTTAGGGTTAGGTTAAGGGTTAGGTTTAGGGTTAGGTTTAGGATTAGGTTTAGGGGGGTTAGGTTTAGGTTTAGGGGTTAATTTTAGCTTTAGCGTTTACAGCGTGGTTTTTTCTCTGTGCTGTTGTCGCGCTGTGATGACGTCAGCTATGCGGTTTCGTCGAGCGCGCTTTAGTCGAACGCGGTTTTGTGGTGGAACCTCTAAGTCTAAGTTTTAAGTCTAGATTTATGATTCTTTTGCTCTTCCATTTTGACAGGTTGATCTTGGCATGCTGAGGGATTCTATATACGGAGGATGGGTCACTAAACTGGTTGTAGATGATTCACTGTTGATTTATTGAAAAGTCCACAGAAGGCTCAGTGTTTACTGATCTTACACTGTAAACCCAACCAGCAAAACCACATTATGTAATGGGTAAACCTAGCCCCTGAATGCATATGATGTTGCAGTTGGGGAACTGAATCCATTTTCCTGTTGTTTGACATACATTATTTTCAAAGATGTGAAACTGTTTTCCAATTGCATTGTATAATAACGCCTTCGAAAGGATGAGAGCATCTATTAACCTTCGCTTTCTATGTTCCGAAGCAATTCCTCTAGCTGCTCTGCTGACGCTTGGGAATTTTGGCAGGCTGTCTTCTGCAGCCTCGCGTCAGTGTATGGATTCCCTTGGATATTTTGGCTGCTTCTGTGCTGCTGCAGTGAACTCTGGATGGGCTTGGGTCCAAGTTGGAACCAATTTAACAAAAATAATCCTAAATGAATGAACTGTTTAAAAGCATTGATGGCTGCCTAAACTCCCATAGACCCTAATGGGACATAATGATAGACACCCTCTAAATATCCCTTTGTGCTCAACACTAGAGAACCAAGTGTGTTCATCTGGGTCATAAACTATGTAGGCCAACAAAGGACAAAAGCGTGGGTACGCTTATTCATTTTTTCAGCAATCTGATACAGAGATGAGGATCTCTTTTGGCTCTTGGAAAGAGCCGAGGTGGCATAGTGGTTAGGGTGCAGTACTGCAGGCCACTTCAGCTGACTGTTATCTGCAGTTCAGCGGTTCTAATCTTACCGGCTCAAGGTTGACTCAGCCTTCCATCCTTCCGAGGTGGGTGAAATGAGGACCCAGATTGTGGGGGCGATATGCTGACTCTGTAAACCGCTTAGAGAGGGCTGAAAGCCCTATGAAGCGGTATATAAGTCTAACTGCTATTGCTATTGCTATTGCTATATTCCCCCCCCCCCCAAACTGCAGAAGATCTTGAGAAAAGTCTACCTTAGCCTTTGAGAAGCAAAATAAAATGTTCTTATGCACTTTTTCTTTAGAAGGTGTGCCTCATTTATTTTTTTTCAAAAGCCATAGGGAGTCTTGAGGCCCTTAAATAATTAACACATTTATTTCAATATTAGTTTTTCTGAACTGCATACATTCTATCATATTATTAAGTTTTAGGCTGAGTAGAATTGTTCCACAAGAGAAAGTGCTTTTGGAGACATTGAGGTTATTAAATGCGGAAAGATAATTAGGGCTATGGAGTTAGGCCCAATCCATGGTGACTGTATGGACAGTCCGTATGTAATAGTGAGATCATCTCCTGCAGGCTTTTTCTATACAGAGCATCAAAGAACATTCACGATATAAAAATTGTGGTTATTTCACTGTACTAAATCCTGTAAAAGGATCATTTTATCTTCACTCCCTTAAAGCCTGTCAAAATTCTTAATACATTATCAATGCATTCGGGTTCATTTCTGCTTTCTTGTGAGAGGTAATAGTTATCTCTTGGAGTTCTACAACGTTCTTTTCAAGAGATTCACTAGAGTTATTCTTTCAACTTAACGGTTTTAGAATCTCTGAAGTACATTTGAATTGCCAAAATTCTGCACCTCTGTAATTGTTTCAGTCATAAGAAAGTGTTTTTTTAAAATTATAGGGCTACTGTGTTTCCCCAATAATAAGACCTACCCCAATAATAAGATCTACCCTGATTTTTAAGCCTGTACCTATTATAAGTCCTCTCCACAAAATAAGCCCCAGTGAAAGGTGGGCGTGGCCAGCAAAGGAGGTGGGGCACATGCATGGGCTGTTGGTGTCCAATAGTAGCTGCAGTCTGCATAGTGCAGGTGAGTTGATTACCTGTCCAAACAGCAGGCGGAGGCAAACTCAGAGGGGGAGGCATGTCATCTAGATAAGCTGCATGAGCTGTGGGGAAACTGAGAGTCAGTGGGCCGGAGTGGCAGGCGGCTGCAGGAGGCTCATCTTCACATCTCTTGGCTTGCCTGTGGCCTGTGCAGTGCGTTGGACTCTCCTGCCTCCTGCCCCACACCTCTGCCTCCATCTGCTGCTGTTGCTGCGATGCAACACGGCCGGACGGCCGTCCTCTCCGGCCCACTGACTCTCGGCTTTCCCTCAGCCTGTGCAGCGCCTCTGGATCGCCTGCCTCCCCCCCACGCCTCTGCCTCCGTCTGCTGCTTGGACAGGAAATCAACTCACCTACGCTGTGCTGGTTGTGCAGCCCCAGAGTGTGCTAACTAAGGGACTGGCGGGGTGCAGCTGCTACCAGGTATCATCGATCCCCATGCATTTGCCGCCTTTTGTGTGCACACCAGGCAGCAGGGCACCCAGCTAATCACCCTGAAATTTTGTTTCCCCGA
Organism: Thamnophis sirtalis; assembly: GCF_051295495.1. NCBI lineage: Eukaryota > Metazoa > Chordata > Lepidosauria > Squamata > Natricidae > Thamnophis > Thamnophis sirtalis. Next base: position 153,183,847 of record NW_028261381.1, on the reverse strand, counting down.
AAATAAGCCCTAATGTTTATTTTGGAGCCCCAAAAATATAAGACCAGGTCTTATTTTCAGGGAGACATGGTACCTTGGTACTCATCGTTATTTGGTTCCAGGAGGCACAATGAATACCAATGTTTTGCATAAGAAATAATGGACTGAGTCACAACATGCAAACGATGCAAAATTTTCATGTCAAAATGTGTTGAGTACCAAATTTGATGCGTTTTAAAGCAGTTGAGTCCCAAAGTATCACTGTATAAGCAATTCAAGAATAAACACCTTGTCTGGAATCTCAGAAGAGTTTAGAGTTAATACAAATTTTCAGAGGCAGGAAGGGCTGTGCCATCATCTTTAGATTCTTTTTCCTTCTTTAAATAAAGGTGATGTTTGAAAAGTGGGAGTTATTTCCTTTTCAGTCAGTACGCTTTACAACTCAGAATTTACTCACAAATAGTCTAAGGAAGGAAACTTCTTTGCCTATTAGTTCAGTTACTGAGCTGTCCAGAATTAGTGGATAATTTTCAAAATTGATTGGAAAATTGAAATTGTGGAACATACTTTTGTCATTGAAAAATCAAAGTCTCCATCCTAATTTGTTTTGAAATCTGTGATCTTTGTTACTCTAAGAATATTTTCTTCTGCATCAGCTATATCTCTTATCTTTTTCCAGAGTTGAAAAGTTATCTTTCACACAAATTAAACATGTACCTGTTCCTTCTACAGAGTGCACACATTTCCTATAGGGTTTACATATTTCCAGGAAAACCTAACAATGTTTTTTGCTATAATTCATGTATGTATAAATCCAAATCTTTTTCATAAACAGTTGAATTCAAATGTTAGGAATATGCTTTAACATGCTAACATAATTTAATTCTTATCTCAAAACCTTGTTAACAGTGTTATGAACAGTCATCCAGTATGGCACAACAAGGAAACATAGCAATAGCAATAACACTTAGACTTATATACCACTTCATAGTGCTTTTACAGCTCTCTCTAAGCGGTTTACAGTGTCAGCATATTTCCCCCAACAATCTGAGTCCTCATTTTACCCATCTCGGAAAGATGGAAGACTGAGTCAACCTTGAGCCGCTCAGAACTGAACTGCTGGCAGTGGGCAGAGTCAACCTGCAATACTACATTCTAACCACTGCGCCACCATGGCTCTTATGTAAACGTATGTAAATCAAGTGTGTTAAGATTATAATAACTATTAGATTGGTATCCCACCTTTATTTTGTACGGCTCAAGATGGCATACATGACGCTATTGCCTCAACAATAACCCTGTAAGGTGAGTTGGACTAAGAGAGAAAGCTTTGCCCAAAGGCACCCAGCTGGGTTTCATACTTAAGAGAGGAGATGATTTCAGATTTATTGTACCTGTGAATAGAACCCTCTTTTAAACACCCACTGAAGAGTCCAATGTTCTCGAAAAAGGTCTTTTGATTAATTAGCCTCATTATAATAAGAAACACATTTTTGAACATTTGAAACCATTGGCTCCATTATTATTGCTAATAATTGTCATTATTTATGTTTGTAACATTTCCCAATTGTTGATACAACTGAATTGTTTGTTTTGCTTCTAAATAAAAAAATTATTTAATCCACAGTACTCAAAATATAGATATCCTTTTTACAATTGTAAGCTGATAATACGTCAGGTTCAAACTGAGAATTTAACAAATGTTTGAATCTACTGTGTTGCCATTCAATGGTTTTAGACAGGGAATGTTTGTTTTAGCAAGCTTCCAAAAGTTTTACCTGTACAATTAGAAAGAAGCAGATCTAGGATGTTTATCCCTTTCTTTAGCCTGGATTTTTTTTTAAAAAAACAACAATACTTTTAATCTTCATTTTAAAATAAAGGTCATTTCAGAAGGTCAAATTATCATAAGGATATGAAAAAAGATTGTAATTTCTTTTTTTATAAATTCCAAAAAGACCTACTTGCCTATAATAATGGGAGTACAATTACTTTCTAGTTACAATTACAACCAAGTATCAACCAGAATTTCAAAAGCATCAAAGAATACTTCTCTTGCATACTCATAGTGGTACATACTGATCTGAGGGGCAGTATTAATGTGCATAATGAGCAGGTAGTCCTCGACTTTCAACAGTTTATTTAGTGACTTTTCAAAGATACAACGGCACTGAAAAAAATGACTTATGACTCCTTTTTTACACTTACGACCTTTGTAGCATCTCCATTATCATGCGATCAAAATTTAGGTGCATGGCAACTGGTTCATACTTACGACCGTTGCTCTGCCCCAAGGTCATGTCAGGCGTTTCACAACCTTTTGACAAGCAAAGTCAATGGGGAAGCCAAATTCACTTAACCAAATTACTAACTGATCAACTGCAGTGATTCATTTAACAACTGTGGCAAGAAAGGTTGTAAAATGGGGCAAAACTCACTTAACAAATGTATCACTTAACCATAGAAACGTTAGGGCTCTATGATAGTAAGTCAAGGACTATCTATATCTGTGATGGCGAACCTAGGGCACGCCTGCCACAGGTGGCACATGGAGCCATCTCTCCGGGCATGCGAGCTGTGGCCCAGTGCGCATGCATGCACCAGCCAGCATTTTTCGCCCATTCCAGGAAAACCTCCCCAGGCTCTAGAAAAGCCTCTGGTGCCTGGGGAGGGTAAAAAATGGAACTTCTGGGCCTAACAGAAGTTCAGAAACAGAGTGTTTCTGGCTTCCGGAAGGCCTCGGGGGCCCCTGGGAGGCAGTTTTTGCCCTCCCCAGGCTCCGGATACTTTCCTCAAGCCTCTTAGAGGGTGAAAACAGCCTCCCTCGGGCTCTGGAGGCTTTCCCTGACACCTCCTGGTGCCAAAAACAGCCTCCGGAGCCTGGGGAGGGTAAAAACTCCCCCCCTGCACATGCATGCATAGATGGGCGGAGTGCCTTGCATTTCGGCACGCGAGGACAGAAACGTTCACCATCACTGATGTATGTATGTATGTATGTATGTATGTATGTATGTATGTATGTATGTATTTAGTGTCACAACCCCTGGTATGCCCAAATATGGGAGGAAGTCTACTGCTTCCATTCTCTGTCTATCAGCTTGTCACAAGAGACCATCATGACAGAAAGCCATTACTGTTGCCTTTGTTACATTTGTGTTGTATTTGTGCTGATAAATAAATGATGATATATATATATATATATATATATATATATATATATATATATATATATATATATATATATATATATATATATATATATATATATATATATATATATATATATATGTGTTTTTATTTGTGCTGATAGATAAATAAAGGAAGACTAGTATAGATCTATTTCAAGCTATTTAGCTCTCATCAGCTAGCCATATCCTTACTGGGATTCGAACCTGTGCTCTATTGCCTCCCAGGCAAGGAGTTAACCATTTGAGCTACAGAGAACGACTCCTTTTATCAGCCAGCCAGGGTGGGAGGTATATACTTAAAGTCACAACCCCTGGTATGCCCAAGTGTGGGAGGAAGGTCACACTTCCACTCTCTGTCATTAGGCTCGTCACAAGAGTCCATCCAGACAGAAACCCAATATTTTTACTGTTGCCTTTGTTATATTTGTGTTTTTATTTGTGCTGATAAATAAATAAAGGAAGACTAGTATAGATCTATTTCAAGCTATTTAGCTCTCATCAGCTAGCCATATCCTTACTGGGATTCGAACCTGTGCTCTATTGCCTCCCAGGCAAGGAGTTAACCATTTGAGCTACAGAGAACGACTCCTTTTATCAGCCAGCCAGGGTGGGAGGTATATACTTAAAGTCACAACCCCTGGTATGCCCAAGTGTGGGAGGAAGGTCACACTTCCACTCTCTGTCATTAGGCTCGTCACAAGAGTCCATCCAGACAGAAACCCAATATTTTTACTGTTGCCTTTGTTATATTTGTGTTTTTATTTGTGCTGATAAATAAATAAAGGAAGACTAGTATAGATCTATTTCAAGCTATTTAGCTCTCATCAGCTAGCCATATCCTTACTGGGATTCGAACCTGTGCTCTATTGCCTCCCAGGCAAGGAGTTAACCATTTGAGCTACAGAGAACGACTCCTTTTATCAGCCAGCCAGGGTGGGAGGTATATACTTAAAGTCACAACCCCTGGTATGCCCAAGTGTGGGAGGAAGGTCACACTTCCACTCTCTGTCATTAGGCTCGTCACAAGAGTCCATCCAGACAGAAACCCAATATTTTTACTGTTGCCTTTGTTATATTTGTGTTTTTATTTGTGCTGATAAATAAATAAAGGAAGACTAGTATAGATCTATTTCAAGCTATTTAGCTCTCATCAGCTAGCCATATCCTTACTGGGATTCGAACCTGTGCTCTATTGCCTCCCAGGCAAGGAGTTAACCATTTGAGCTACAGAGAACGACTCCTTTTATCAGCCAGCCAGGGTGGGAGGTATATACTTAAAGTCACAACCCCTGGTATGCCCAAGTGTGGGAGGAAGGTCACACTTCCACTCTCTGTCATTAGGCTCGTCACAAGAGTCCATCCAGACAGAAACCCAATATTTTTACTGTTGCCTTTGTTATATTTGTGTTTTTATTTGTGCTGATAAATAAATAAAGGAAGACTAGTATAGATCTATTTCAAGCTATTTAGCTCTCATCAGCTAGCCATATCCTTACTGGGATTCGAACCTGTGCTCTATTGCCTCCCAGGCAAGGAGTTAACCATTTGAGCTACAGAGAACGACTCCTTTTATCAGCCAGCCAGGGTGGGAGGTATATACTTAAAGTCACAACCCCTGGTATGCCCAAGTGTGGGAGGAAGGTCACACTTCCACTCTCTGTCATTAGGCTCGTCACAAGAGTCCATCCAGACAGAAACCCAATATTTTTACTGTTGCCTTTGTTATATTTGTGTTTTTATTTGTGCTGATAAATAAATAAAGGAAGACTAGTATAGATCTATTTCAAGCTATTTAGCTCTCATCAGCTAGCCATATCCTTACTGGGATTCGAACCTGTGCTCTATTGCCTCCCAGGCAAGGAGTTAACCATTTGAGCTACAGAGAACGACTCCTTTTATCAGCCAGCCAGGGTGGGAGGTATATACTTAAAGTCACAACCCCTGGTATGCCCAAGTGTGGGAGGAAGGTCACACTTCCACTCTCTGTCATTAGGCTCGTCACAAGAGTCCATCCAGACAGAAACCCAATATTTTTACTGTTGCCTTTGTTATATTTGTGTTTTTATTTGTGCTGATAAATAAATAAAGGAAGACTAGTATAGATCTATTTCAAGCTATTTAGCTCTCATCAGCTAGCCATATCCTTACTGGGATTCGAACCTGTGCTCTATTGCCTCCCAGGCAAGGAGTTAACCATTTGAGCTACAGAGAACGACTCCTTTTATCAGCCAGCCAGGGTGGGAGGTATATACTTAAAGTCACAACCCCTGGTATGCCCAAGTGTGGGAGGAAGGTCACACTTCCACTCTCTGTCATTAGGCTCGTCACAAGAGTCCATCCAGACAGAAACCCAATATTTTTACTGTTGCCTTTGTTATATTTGTGTTTTTATTTGTGCTGATAAATAAATAAAGGAAGACTAGTATAGATCTATTTCAAGCTATTTAGCTCTCATCAGCTAGCCATATCCTTACTGGGATTCGAACCTGTGCTCTATTGCCTCCCAGGCAAGGAGTTAACCATTTGAGCTACAGAGAACGACTCCTTTTATCAGCCAGCCAGGGTGGGAGGTATATACCTGGGAGGCAATAGAGCACAGGTTCGAATCCCAGTAAGGATATGGCTAGCTGATGAGAGCTAAATAGCTTGAAATAGATCTATACTAGTCTTCCTTTATTTATTTATCAGCACAAATAAAAACACAAATATAACAAAGGCAACAGTAAAAATATTGGGTTTCTGTCTGGATGGACTCTTGTGACGAGCCTAATGACAGAGAGTGGAAGTGTGACCTTCCTCCCACACTTGGGCATACCAGGGGTTGTGACTTTAAGTATATATATATATATATATATATATATATATATATATATATATATATATATATATATATATATATATATATATATTTAAAGTCACAACCCCTGGTATGCCCAAATATGGGAGGAAGGTCACACTTCCACTCTCTGTCTTCGACTCATCACAAGAGACCATCCAGACAGAAACCCAATATTTTTTACTGTTGCCTTTTTGTTATATTTGTTATATTTATGCTGATAAATAAATAAAGGGAGTCTCCCTTTATTTATTTATCAGCATAAATATAACAAATATATATATATATATATATATATATATATATATATATATATATATATATATATATATATATATATATATATATATATATATATATATATATATATATATATATATATATATATATATATATATATATATATATATATCAGAGATATTAATTCTTTTTAAAAGATAGATTTCTTGGAGACAAACTCAACTCCTGATGACCAAATGGGCATATCCATGGAGTTTCTTTGGCAGCAGTAGAAATATGGGTTATTCTTTGATTTCTTAGTCAAGCCTAAGGCCTGGGCTTTCTTGAGCTTTCTGACTAATTAGGTCTGATCTGACTTAACGTTGAGAAGGATCAGTCCATCATTGCTGCCACCTGCTGTTCATGATTAACAAAATGTGATTTAAAAAAATCCCTCTGCAGTATTTCTACTTCTATTTACCATATTATTATGGTTGGTTGCCTAGTCAGATGTTTAGACTGGATCTAGCATTTTTAATCTGCCTGTTGTTTGATGGTGTTAGGGGTAACTGTTGCAGAATGCAAACTCTTGCAAGGTTAATAATCGATAGTGATTTTGTCAGTGTCAATGATATTCAATTGATACTCCAGATGTTTTGGATTGCACCCAAGGTGCCTGTAACTGTTGGTATCTTTGCTTTCTTTTGCCAGAATCATTCTACTTTTATTTGCAGGTCTTTGTATTTTGTGGTTTTCTCCAGTTCGTTCTCTTCTATTCTGTTCCCCCCCCCCCCAGGTTTTTACATCTGTCCAGACTTTTCATCTTTCTTAGCAATAGTTGCTAAATTTGGGGTGTTAAGTGGCAGATGCTTGCTTGTCTGTACCCTACAGTCCCAGAGCACTTTTAACTTCTTCATTTTCTATTATTTTATCTATTTTATGGTCTCACCAGTTCTTGCTTGCAGACAAAAGATATTTCATGCAGATATATCAATGCACCATTGTTGCTACTTTGTCATGCGTTGTTTGTAGTCAGTCTGTATGATCTTGCAGCAGCTAACTAGGTGGTCCACTGCTTCTTTAGCTGCTATGTGGAGTTGACATTTGCTGTATGTTGCTGTCTTTTTAATTTTGGCTTTGTATGTATTTCTTCTTAAGACTTCATCTTGTGCAGCCAGAATTAACCCTTCTGTCTTCTTCAATTTTCCTGCTCTTAACCATTGCCAGGTCTAGTTGCTATGTGCTTTGTCTGCTAGTTTTTGTCTACTAGTCATATAATACTTCGCTTTGCCATGTCTCTTTTCTACTTTATTTGCTAATTAATATTATTGCAACCTACTCCAAAATGCTCTTTTTATTGTTATTGTTCAGAGATCACATGAAGTCATGTGCAGCAGTGGGAAACTTCAACTCTCACTGTTGAACTAGAGTGCACATCAGATCTAACCAACATGGTTAATAGGATTTAGAATTGGTTCAGTGACATCTGGAGGGTGATGTGGGCGAACAAACTTAAGTGAACTACAGTGGTGAGTTCCGGCTCCTGTTGCAACCGGTATGCTGCAATGGGGCCGGGCGTCCACCATGTGCACGTGCGCAGAGCGTGCATGCATACCCACCCCCTGCGATGCTCAAGCTGTTCAGCAGAGCATCATGCAGGCGCCATACGCACCATGCGCGTGTGCAAATGCCCCAATTGGTTTAAATAGAGGTAAGGAGAGCGGGTGGGAAGGTGGCCCCTCTGGAGCACCGGAGCGGAACGGTACCTAGTGCTCCCAGCAGGCACCAGTACCGGAGTTTACTGGTCGTATCCCATATCCTTATGTCAAATAGGAACTTCAAAGCTTTTCCTCCTTTGGTTATTAACTGTAATAGTGATATATGCGCATTTATATGGTTCAGTTATAATGCAAGATATATTGGGAAGACAATTTCTTTGGAAAGACAGAATATAAACAAATGAGAGAGCAAGAACCATAGTTTTTAATCTCCTTTTCAATCCCCTTTTGTATTGAAGGAACAGACACAGCCTTCCCTGGTACTGCTACTGCGCCACCACCTGGCCTACCTACCCAGAAGATTACAGAATCACAAAATGTGTTGGAGAGAGAAATAGAGTTGGCAACTCAGATAACAACAGTTTCCAGCACTGCCCAACTCTTGGGGATATTAGAAACGGTTGCTCCTACAGGGTCTCCTCCTTCTACCCAGCTCCCAGTGAAAATGTTGGAAGTTAAAGGTTGGTTGATTAATTTAATTCTGAGTCAATCTCGTGCCACCTCAGTTGAATGGGAGAGATCCTTCTATATGAGACTTTGAAAAGTTGCTTCCAATTCCGATAAGGCAGAAGTCTGACACTTCATGCCTGGCTGAATTACTGCTCATGGTAACCCTCACCATTCACCAAGTTGGCTGTAGCTTCTGGGAGTTTGTAGCTCAATAACAGTCAACGGGCCACAGGATACCCAGCCTGGGCTATGCCATGCATCCTGTGATCCTAAGTTTCATATAACAGTTAGTCAGAATTAATTTCAGTCCTCTTGTAAGAGTTATTTTTATGTTTATTGTGGTTTAATGCTTGCAAGAAAAAAATCCAAATTTGTTAGAGAGGGAAATACAGATAGTCCTCAACTTACGACCACAATTGAGCCCAACATTTATGTTGCTACATGAGAAATTTGTTAAGTTTGAAGTTTGAGGTTTATTGGATTTATATGCCGCCCTTCTCCCAAATATTCAGGGTGGCGTACAACATAAAAGAAAACACATATTACAAAAATTAAAAAGAACATTAAATAAAGTATCAAAAAAAACCCCAATTGATATTTACAATAAAAATTTAAAAATTAAATTAAAATTAACAATCAAATTAATCCTATATTTTATTCTATTCAGGCCAGGCCGGCTTGCTGGAAAAGCCAACTTTTTAGGGCGCATCAGAAGGACCGGAGGTCGGGGATTATGCGAAGCTCCGGGGGCAGCTCATTCCAGAGGGAAGGCGCTCCCACAGAGAAGGCTCTCCCCCTGGGGGTCGCTAGCTGACACTGTCTGGCCGACGGCACCCTGAGGAGGCCAACTCTGTGGGATCACACTGGACGGTGGGTGGCTACTGGTGGCAGTAGGTGGCTTCGCAAGTACCCTGGGCCTAAGCCGTGGAGCGCTTTAAAGGTCATAATTAGTAACTTGAATCGCACCTGGAAGACAACCGGCAATCAATGCAGGCCGCCTAAAAGGGGTGTAACATGGGAGCACCTAGGTACCCCCATGATAACCCGCGCGGTCGCATTCTGGACCAGCTGAAGCCTCCGGGTGCTCTTCAAGGGCAACCCCATGCAGAGAGTGTTGCAGTAGTCCAGACGAGAAAGGACGAGGGCATGAGTGACTGTGCACAGAGCATCCCGATCCAGAAAGGGGCTCAACTGACGTATCAGGTGAACCTGGTAAAAGGCCTTCCTGGTCACGGCCATCAGATGTTCTTCTAAACTAAGCCACGTATCCAGGAGGACTCCCAGATTGCGGGCCCTCTCTGAGGGGGGGGGGGTAAAGTTTCTTCCCCTATCATCAAAGATGGAACAAGATGCACAAATCAGGATGACAGAAACCACAGCCACTCCATCTTGGAGGGATTGAGCTTGAGTCTGTTCCTCCCCATCCAGATCCATACAGCCTCCAGGCATCGGGACCTCACATCAAGGGCATTGTTTGGGTGGTTTGGGGTAGAGATGAAAAATTGATACCGTACCCCAAAACCACGGATGATCCCGCCCAGCGGTTTCATATATATGTTGAACAGGAGGGGTGAGAGAACCGACCCCTGGGGCACCCCACAAGTGAGGTGCCTTGGGGTTGATCCCTGTCCTTCAGTCAACACGAACTGCGACCGATCCGACAGGTAGGAGGAGAACCACCGTGAAACGGTGCCCCCCATTCCCAACCCCCCGAGTGGTCACAGTAGGATACCATGGTCGATAGTATCAAAAGCTGCCGAGAGGTCTAATAGGACCAGGACAGAGGAGCAGCCCCTGTCCCGGGCCCGCCAGAGATCATCAACCAACGTGGGTTTTGCCTCATTTTTTATGACTTTTCTTGCCACATTTGTTAAGTGAATCATTGCAGTTTGTTAACGTTAGTCATTCAAATGTAAATCACATAAGTATGGGGACGCTGCAATGGTCATAAGTGTAAAAAATGGTAATGTCACTTTTTTCAATGCTGTTGTAATTTGAATGATCACTAAGTGAACTGTTGTAAATCAGGGACTATCTGTAATCTGATGTAATGTAAGGCAATTTAATATATTAATTGTCATGAAAAAAATGCATGGTTTTAAGAATGCCAAATCTCATATCAGTTCACTCAAACATTCAGTTTTTTTATTGAAGTACTGTCTTAGTTAATAACCCTGCCCTTATAATCCCACCTAGTAGGCAGGAGGTGAGTAGAAAAAAGTATTTTTATTAGTTTTTAAACCACAAATCATATACTTTTGTAGTATTAGGAGATTTAATGTATGCTATAGTTTTTCTTTCTTTTCACATTTGTTTGTGTTTGCAGTTTTTCTTAATTTTTGTCTTGTATTGTATTTTGCAGTTTAATTATAAACTATTTTGAGATATGTATTCTGAAAAATAATTTTCAAGTAAATTAATAAATGTTATGTTAAATACAGTTGCAATCAACTAGATCAGTGTTTCTCAATCCTGGCGGCTTGAAGATGTGTGGACTTCAACTCCCAGAATTCCCTAGGCAGCACAGCTTCTGGGAGTTGGAAGACCACACATCTTCAAGCTGCCAAGATTGAGAAACATTGAACTAGATGGTAGAAGTTTTCTTTTAACTCTAATATATTAGATCTCAAGATTATCCATTGAAAGAGAGGGTTAGAGATTCAGGGTACACTGGAAGAACTTTTTTTTCCTTGTACACCACATAATGAAGAGTTGGAATTATTTACTTTAAGAAATAAAGGTATTTACCAATTCAAATATGAGAGGTCATTGATGCTCTCTGAGCTCCCTTTTTTCTTTCAGACGTTTTATTACCAAACTGGGCAACGTCATCAGTGCTAGTGAGCTCAGAGAGCAGCAAGGAATCCTGAGCTACAAATATTCTCTTGTATCAATTCAAAGAGCTTCAAAGCATTTGGGAACCAACCTTAATTCACGTGCTAAGAATTTCCACATGTACAAAATATATATTCTCACCTATTTCCATCCGCTAGGATTAGCTGAGGTTCTTATCTCCAGTCATGGGTTAAGGATGATGAAAATTATAATATGAAACTTCTTTTTTAGTCACAGTTTGCAATTGTATAGGTCTCACTTGTGATTCTTGCTTGGCTTCCAGAACCTGTCACCCTCCTAGAGAATAAAGAGGTCATTTCTGTTACCTATATTCCTGCATCGCTGGATGATCTGAGGGTGCCAACTGAAATGACTCTGCCTTCTTTGGCATCTTCTACACGGCAAACCACAGTTCTAGCTGCCCACCGAATTACCACAGCTTCAACTTATGGATTGGAAAGGCTGGAATCAGAAGGTACTTAAGTAAGATGATTTGAACAGGGATCTTTAAAATCTGAATACTCTCCAACAGGAATTGACTGAGAGTGTAATGGTCCAAATATCTATCATATATAGCACTAAAATGTTCATGTCTGTTTGATTGTTTGTAACTTGGGTGAAAGAATATATCATAGGGAACAACAATTTGGAATCGAAATTCCTCAAATGGGTTATAGGACATGTCCAAGATGCAGGACCTACCGTACCTCCTTTTGGGATTGAAATTTAGCAAAGTTGTAAGTAAGTTGTAAGTCTCAAACCTGCCTTAATGCATAGAATCTAACTGGATGGCTTTGGAGTATGTGGTGTAGGGTTTCCTGCCTAAGCAGGGGATTGGACTAGAAGACCTTCAAGGTCCCTTCCAACTCTGTTATTCTATGTCTATGTAGTCATTTTCACTTAGCCTAGGAAGAAGGCAATGATAAATTAGTTTTGGAAATGTTGCCTAGAAAATTTCTCGGGCTTGTCCAAGGAATTAAGACTGACTTGCAGGCAGATCTCTCTGTCTCTGTCTCGCCCCCCCTTTCCTCCCTCCCTCCCTCCCTCTCTCTCTTTCACTCAGAACAATGGCTGATGACCTCTTTCTATTGGTCCACGATAGAAAGTGTCCTCACATACTGCATTACAGTATGGTAAGCTGGTTTAAGTGCTGCGGACAGGAAGGCACTACAGAGAGTGATCAATTCGGCACAATTGGTTGCCCTCTAACATCACTGGATGACATCGCCAGGTCTCGCTGTTTTAGCAGACTAAGGAAGATACTCAGAGACGATTCACACCCTGGTCAGTGACTCTTTGCACTTCTACCATCGGGCAGAAGACATCACAGCATAGCCAGCCGAACAAAAAGGTTTAAAAATAGCTTCTATCCCTTGGGTTGTCAGACCCGTAAACACAACCACAATCACTCCACAAACACATGGAAATGCATGACTAGTTTTTCTTTTCCTTTCTTTTTCTACCCCCCCCCCCAATTACTTGCATTGGGATTATTCTTTATACTATTTATGTTGTTTGTATTTGTTGTCATCGATTGTACAGTGAGGCTAAAACCAATTTTGTTGCATTTATTTTGTACAATGACAATAAAGGCTATAATATATTATTATATACATTTAATAAATAAATAAGTAAATACAATGATTTTAAGTAAACTGTAAACATGTGGATTAAAATGAGACTAGATTTCACAGTACATTGTTTCTTTACCCAGGGCTTTATAGATGATTATATGATTCAAATCCAAATTCAGCATCTCCAAGCATATGGAAATGTCTCTCAAGATATTTCTATGCTAGTGGAGTAGCTTCATTTCTGTACTCTGATGTTAAACTCTCAACACTTATTGCAAAGTCTTTTCATAATCAAAGGACTCTGAACTTTGTTATTCTTTCTGAGGCAAGTAGAGGGGGGTAGCTGGAGAAAACAGGAGACTTGTCTATCCCAGAAGGTGATAAGCCTGATCAAAGTTTTAGAATTCGAAAAGGGGAGGGTGGTTGTAGCCTAGTGAAAACTTTAAAAATGCTTCCGCCACACTAAAATAAAAGTAAACTGAGGTAGAAGGAATTAGGACAGGGGACTGATGGGAAGAGCAGGGAACAGTTAACTTTCTGGTAAATGGATCTCAGCAATGTTTATTTTAAAAAAGCAGATTGTATGAATTGCAAGTTCTCTTAATCTACCTAGTGCCACAGCTGGCATGAGGAATCATTTCTTAGGGCACGCAAGGTGTTACCCTGTCAGCTCCAGCGTGCATGCTGGGCAGCTGATTTTGGCCATTTTGAAGCCTCCAGAGGGCGAAAAACGACTCAACGCTCAAACCGGAAGTTGGAAAATGGGCTGTTTCCGGCCTCCAGGGAGGGGGCTGGGGAGGCTGTTTTTGCCCTTCCCAGGCTCCTAGAAAGCCTCTGGAGCCTGGGGAGGGTGAAAAACGTACCTACCGCGGCCACTGGAAGTTGAAAAATGGGCAGTTTCTGGCCTTCCGAGAGCCTCGGGGGGGGGGGGAGCCAGAGGAGGACGTTTTTGCCCTCCCCAGGGACCTAGAAAGCGGTGCACGCATGCATGGGACAGCAGTGGTGGGTGGGTTTCATGCACACATGCACAAGGGGCACGGCACAGGGAGCATTATGTTATGGGGTGGGCACACGCAGCAAACTTCTTCAGGGGGCCTCTCAGCTGCCATCCAGATATGATTGGATATCTATACTAGGAGTAGGTTCTGTCCGGCTTTACTGCTGGTTCACTCGTGCATATGCTTTGTATGTGCACACATGCTGGATGCGTGCTGTGCACGCACGCATAGTTCAATTAAAATTGTTTTGCACATGCGCAGAACTCAATAACAAGGTGACGGCGGTGACCAGGAAACCGGTTTGGGGCTGTGGCAGGCCTGGGCCACGGCTGGTTCCAGCGACCCAGGCCGTCATACTATTACTGTAAAACCCACCTATATCATAAAACAGTAACAGTTTTCTGTTTTTCCATTATATTGGTGTAATTGCCAAGCATATTTGGTTTTTTTTTTTAAAAAAAAACAACAGTTATTTTAAAATGAATATCTCTGTTTTATTTGTGTGGAGTAAAAAGGGATGGAAGCAGTGACTGGAGTGGTCTTATTTTGCAACACTTATGCCTCCCTCCCTCTTTCTGAAGACCAGGAATATCAGCCTGTGATATGGTTAATTAATCAAACAAACCAGTTAATATTTTATCTAGATATGGACATCACATATTGCACTGTGAATCTGATCAAAGATGATGCATATGTCGCGGCTGAAGGACCGAAAACTGTCCTTCAGAACAGACTTAATCTCTCCAGCCCCCCCCCACTAAAAATTAGGTCCTTAAGGTTGTTTTTTTCTGTCATTAATTACATTTCATACTTTTGTGTGATGCATTTCTAGGAATAAACAGATTTTTATATTGTAAATATATATCAAAATTAATTACCACCATCTCCACTCTCAGAATGACTGGGTGGTTTATAGTCAAAACATAAAAGCATAAAAACCATATAAAAATGCTGTACCTATGTAAAAGGAGCTGGGTTGAAACAAAAATAAGTTAAGAGTTAAAATCCAGGGTATGGAAGGTGGCGGGGGGGACCTTAATATTTAAGGCTATCTGTAGAGCCTTTGCACAATTGTTCATTAAATCAAATATTTCTTAATTATAGAGCGATAATTATTTCTTTGGGTAGAGAGGACTGGATGGAGAGTATGGCTGGATTCATATATTGTCTTTTACTTTTTTTAATTAGTTGAATAAGCCAGGATAATAAGCTACCAAATAATAAAGCTATAAATTAAATATTTTATTTAAATAATAATTTCTTATAAATATTAAGATATAATGATAATAAGGGCAGTTTATAAACAAACTAACAAACAATGCCACATTGGTTGGGTTCTATACAGCTCTCAGCCAAAATCTAAGATAGAGATCTGTAGTAAACACCAACTTTAATCCCATCACTTTTCACTGTAGCTTTATGTAAACTTTAAATTTATGTGCTTATTTTGATACTTTAAAACACTTATCAAGAGGAAACACTCAAAAAATGGAAATACTGCGGTTTTATTTCCTCATTGATTGCTGGCATTTTCTTTATAGCGTCTTCCTTCTTCACTGGGATTTTTCTTCTAAACTTCCTTGAAGATTGCAGGGCCTCCTTATGACCAACTGATGGCAATGTTTCCTTTTGTTTCTAACACCAAGGAATGTAATGTAATTGGTAATGCAGGGTTAGAGCAAAATATTTTAGAGATAGGCAAGAATCCAATGCATTTCCTTCTGTGATGCATGAAATCACTGCATTCATCCGTTTGCACAATGTCTGGAATTTTGAGAATTGATCAGTCAAATATCTACTGGTTTGACCTCTAGGATATTTAATTATTTTCGGTTGAAATAAAGGGGACAGGAACGTACTAAAATTCGCTGGAGAGCATTCCTATTTGATTTTAAAAAATATGGACTCTAGTGCAGCCTCATTGTTTGCATGAAAAAAAGCTTTTATTGAAAGAATAAATTGTGCATTGATAATGATGGATAAATTCTAATATTGGGCAAGTACAAACAGAATTGCATCTCTCATAAGAACAAGGGTCTCTTAAAGACAGTTATGCTTGATTGACATCCAAATCTAGTGCCTTCCAGATGTGTTAGACCAGTATAATGGCTAACCTTTTCGTTGCTGTGTGTCGAAAGGGTGTGCATG
The DNA here is from genome assembly GCF_051295495.1 of Thamnophis sirtalis. Taxonomy (NCBI): domain Eukaryota; kingdom Metazoa; phylum Chordata; class Lepidosauria; order Squamata; family Natricidae; genus Thamnophis; species Thamnophis sirtalis. The sequence goes on along the minus strand of NW_028261381.1, from coordinate 153,167,842 downwards.
CATACCCATAATGCAATGCCTGTGCACCCCCACATGCCTCCCATATGTGTGTGCAACCCCCCCACACTCCCCCACCACTATGCATGCACACGCAACCCTCAATGTGCATCCAACCGTCTGCGCATGTACGGCAGAGACCCAAAAGTGGCTGGCGGTAGAGGGGGCATGCCATAGGTTCGCCATGGTGTTAGACCATCACTGAGCATTCCCAGCCCACAAGCTGTTTCCATGCTGGCTAGGAGTTGTAGGATCTATCTATAGAATATATTCAATATGTCTAGAGGACACCAAACTTGGACAGACTTTCTTAGATTGTTAGTCATTATGGCCAATAGGCTGCATGTATCCATTTTGCAGATTCGGGTGGAGCATTCAGAATTACATAGCCAAATGATCATTTTCAGTGGCACAATATTTGTCTTTCTGTTCCTACAAATTAAGTCCTCTAATAAGTGTGTCCCCTAATTCCAAAAAAAATCATTCACTTAAAAGGGATAAAATGAAATAAAATTTTAAAAAGGCCACAATTAAGTTAAACACTTTTACTTCTAGTGGTGTGAGTATCGATCATTGGGTAAATGATTAAAATTAACATTAGGATTGTAATGTATTTCTACTGAAAGGCCCTCCTCTTAAGATATTCTTCTTTCCAAAGATGGGAAGAGTTTTTCACCAATATTGTGAGATAAGAGGAAAAGAAGAAAGAAACTACTTTGCATTTGATGAATAGCTGTATCTTTGGAACTTTCCATATACTATCATTAGATACTCACAGAGGATTGAGACTTTAATTAATCCTCTCCCCTCAAGGCAACAACCTCTATTTCAAGCATCTTCCAACATTTCTTCAATAAAAAAGGAGTACAAATACGAACATCATAATATGTTTTTTTAAAAAAATATCATCTTTCTTTTAATTCCTATCTCTTTAGAGGAAGAGGAGGAGGAAGAGGAAGAGGAGGAGGAAGAGGAAGAAGAGGAAGAGGAGGATATGGATGAGGATGAAGAAGGGAATGAGGACGACAGAGAACCCAGTTTAATAGATGAAAGCTTAGATGATGCTGACCTCTCCAGTTTTACTCTTCCTGGGGAAACCTCACAGGAACCCTTGGAAGGTCTGGAAAACCCTGCAGGAAGCCTCTCCGGAATATCCTATCATGTACCAAATGCAATTGAATGGGAACAGCAGAACCAAGGGCTCGGTAAGCAATACGTAACATGTGGAAGGTTTGGGCAGCAAAATCTCTATGCTCGAAAAGGGAGTTCTTATTTTCATTGCAGTTATCAATTCTTCAGTGGTTTAGCTGGTTATCAAATGCTGGCTAGTGGGTAGTGCAGTGGTGAAATTCATTTTGTTTTACTATCGGTTCTGTGGGCGTGGCTTGGACTTGGTGGGTGTGGTGTGTCTTGGTGGGCATGGCAGGGGAAGGATACTACAAAATCTCCATTCCAACCCCACTCCAGGGGAAGAATACTGCAAAATTTCCATTTCTACCCCACTCTGGGGCCAGAGGTGACATTTGGTGGTTCTCTGAACTACTCAATTTTTCCGCTATCGGTTCTCCAAACTACCCAAAATTTCCGCTACGAGTTCTCTGAACTACTCAAAATTTCCACTACAAGTTCTCTGAACTACTCAAAATTTCCACTACGAGTTCTCTGAACTACTCAAAATTTCCGCTACGAGTTCTCTGAACTACTCAAAATTTCCGCTACGAGTTCTCTGAACTACTCAAAATTTCCGCTACGAGTTCTCTGAACTACTCAAAATTTCCACTACGAGTTCTCTGAACTACTCAAAATTTCCGCTACGAGTTCTCTGAACTACTCAAAATTTCCGCTACGAGTTCTCTGAACTACTCAAAATTTCCACTACGAGTTCTCTGAACTACTCAAAATTTCCGCTACGAGTTCTCTGAACTACTCAAAATTTCCGCTACAAGTTCTCGGAACTACTCAAAATTTCCACTACAAGTTCTCTGAACTACTCAAAATTTCCACTACCGGTTCTCCAAACTACTCAAAATTTCAGAACCTGCTGGATTTCACTACTGGGGTAGTGGGTAGTGATTAAACTGATGAACTAGAATTGAAGAAATATTTCCATTCTTGATGTTTTCACTCTATTTATTTATTTGAATTTATATCTCACCTTTCATTAAAGAGTTCAGTGACCCCCTGATTCTATTTATCCCCAACCATAACGTGGGCTTTTGCAAGATTTGTCTTCTACATATTGGCCCATTTCTGGATAGAGAGACCTTGTTTGTGGTAATCCATGCTTTCTGGGTTAGTCTAACACACTCTAGTTGGGCTGCCCTTGAAAAGCATTGGGAACCTAGTCTGGAATGCATTTATGCACTCAAATGTTTGGCATTTTCACTGTACTCATATAATATTGATTCCCAGTAGGTTTCTGAGTGCAATTTAAGGTGCTGGTTGTTATCTATAAAACCCTACAAGGCATAAGGCCAGGCTCCTTGTAGGACATTTCTCCCATTGCTTCTGCTCCTTCTCACCAGATCCAGCAGGGACAGCATGACTCCTCTCGTATTGAACAATATCATCTTGTTGGATCAGCAGTTGTGCTTTTTCTGCTGTCTTGTGGAACAGCATCATCCTGGACATCCAATGGCACCAACCCTGTCCCTGATACCCTTTCTTAAGATTATGAAGGCCTAGCTGTTTCCCCAGATGTGTGGGAAGAGAAGTTAAACAAGCAATGCTTTTGTTGATGTGGTATGATGATTAGGCGGGATTGTTTACCTTGGGTAGCATAACTTATTGTTTGCAACTGTTGGTCTCACAGCTAGTCCAATGTATCTTTGCTACTACACTACATTAGCTGCTGTTGACATGAGAAAACAAAATAACCTCAAGGGAGCCAAATTAAAATCTGAAAGGAAAAAGTAGAAACAAATGTAATAAATAAATGTGTACCCTACCAGTTTTAGGGAAATGGAATTTCATTACTTTTAGGGATATTTGAGGGAAGGCACTATGTATGTGCTGCAAAATTCTCCTTAGCCCGTTGAATGTTCATTGGTTCAGTAAAAGGTTATTGGATTCACAGTGAGGTATAGCAAAGTCTATCAGTGCTTTCAAGAGTTTAGAGCAGGGGGTCCTCAACCTATGGCCTGCTGGCCAGATACAGCTTGCCGAAGCCATTAATCCAGCCCATGCAGGACCACAAGGCTGCCCCATCCATGTCATCCTGCCCACCCGCTGGCCCCCACCCTTCAACTGAGCGCAGGACTTACCTTTGCAAGCTGGAAGTGAAAGGTAAGGCAGAGAGCTACTGGAGGCTGGACGCCTGTTTTGGGCTGGCAGAAGGCTTCTAGAGGCCGGGAAGGCAAAAATGGGATGCACAGCTGCCCCGGGATCCCTCTGCGCATCTTGTTTTTGGCTGGCAGAAGGATTCTGGGGGCTGGGAAGGCCAAAAACATGTATACGGCTGCCCCAAAAATGCAACATGCAAACAAAAGCAAATAAAACACCCCCAGGAGCAAAACAAAATAAAGTTTAATATGTGTGTATTGTTTAATGGACTGCTAAATGGACTGCTAAATTGGCCATGCCCACCCAGTCACATGACCACCAAGCCACACCCACCCATTCGGGATGGGAGCCGGGGAGGCGGAGTGGGGGCAGGAATCCCACTTGTCAAAGAAGAAACCGTGAGATCTTATCATAGCCTGGACAGAATAATTCTGCACTCCCTTGAATCTTTTCTTCATTTTGTTTGTTTTCAACTATAAAACAGGGTTGTTGGCTTGCAAATTTGAACAATGGGCAAAGTGGAAGGGGAGAACTCATCTGTTTGCATTCCTTTTGTTTTGACTCCTTTTGTAGGAGGCTTGGAGAAGGAGTGATGAATTTGAACAGAAAAGATAGCAGAAAGGGAAAAGATTAGGCAGAAACACGGCCCCCTTCTTGAATCTTTGTTAAGCTTGTAATCTTCTGAGAAGCTTGGAGTTGAAGCAGCTTTTTTAGGAAGACAAAAACCATCAGTGGATTGAGTGTTCATTCCAATCTGAGATGAATATTCATTGATTGATCTGGAAATATATTTTGCATATGTGGCTCTGGGAGGTGCATTTGATCAATCTCACGGCTAGTCCAGAAGCAGCAGACAGCAGCACCCAGCTGACCGTGGCTGATCTTGGGGGAGGGAGGGTAGAGAAACTAAGCAAGGTTAAAAATGGTTAGTATTTATATAAGGGGCTCCCTGAATCAGTGGTGGGTTCCTAATTTGTTTACTGCCAGTTTGCTAGGAGGGCATTTTGCGTGTGCACTGCTCGCTTCATACCCCCGCCCGCCATGCGTTGTTGCGCATGCGCAGTTGACTGAAAACTGTTCTGCGCACGTGCAGAAACATGCCAACGACGGCAGAAGAGACTGGGGAACCGGGTATGGCAGGCCTAGGTTGCTGCCGGTTCCAGCCACCCAGGCTGCCATACCACTACCAGTTTGGCTGAGCCGGTTTGAACCAGTAGGAAGCTACTACTGACCTCAAAGAACAAGGCTTTAGGGTAGATTAAGACGTTAAAAACAAACAAAACCAGAAGACGGCAATGTCAAACTATGCATCTTTTGTTGCCAAGAAAATTACAGGTAGTCCTCGACTTATGACCATAATTGAGCTGTTAAGTTAGTAACACAGTTGGCAAGTGAATCTAGTTTTTCCCATTGACTTTGCTTGTCAGAAGGTTGCAAAAGTTGATCACATGACCCTGGGACATTGTAACTGTCATAAATATGAGTCAGTTGCCAAGGGTCTGAATTTTGATCACATGACCATGGGGGGTGCTGTAAGGATTGTACTTGTGAAAAATGATCCTAATTTCCCTTTTTTGGTGCCGTTGTAACTTTGAACGGTCATTAAATGAACTGTTATAAGTTGAGGACTACCTGTATATGGAATCTGTATTCCTCTAGGTCAGTGTTTCTTATTTCAGCAACTTTAAGATATGTGAATTTCAACTCCCAGAATTCCTCAACCAACTTCCTGGGTAGTTCTGGAAGTTGAAGCCCACACATCTTAAGGTTGTTGAAACCTTAGGTTTATATCTAGTCTAGGTATTGCTTCAAATGCCAGAGATCCTTGTTTAAATAGCCAGGATTTAGCCAAATAGCCAAATAATAAAGGATACTGGTTGTAATTCAGTAATATCTGGAGGGCAAATAAGATCTTCACTCTTATAACACCTGCATCCTTCATGCTTCATTATATTATTTAGAAACTCCAGTTAGATTCTCAGAGGTTCCATCTTTCAGGCGTATCCTGATGAATCTTTGCAAAAAGAACCAAAGAATTTTTTTAAAATGCAGAAATAATGCTTGGTGAGAGAATGAAGCTCGCTACCCCTTTTTTCCCTATCTTCATCTTCATGGGATTGCATTTATTGGACATCTCCAGGATTTTTATGATGTTTTTCTTGGAGGAGAAAGAAGCCAGATTGCACCCAATTCATGAGGAATGAAAACAGAGATACAGGAGTCAGGGTGATGAGGGGGTTGGGGCACGATAACACAGAAGAATGACATTTCACTGGGAAGGGAGGACACTAACAACTACCCCACCATTCAATTAATCAATAGGCAATTTGCTTCTTTCAAATAAAAAGCCAGAAAGAATAGAGTGGAATGTCTGATTTCATTGGATATCCATGGATTCTCAGCTTTAATTAAAAAGGAAAACAAAGGAAAGTTCTTACAGCCTTTGAGAAGAGTTTGAACCTGGACAGAGGGAGGGAGCTGAATAGGGAATTGATTAGATGCTACTTTTATGCCCTGGACCAGGGGTGTAAAACTTGATTTCACTGAGGGCTGCAGCAGGGTTGTGTTTGACCTCGGGGGCTGGGGTGGGGGGCTGGGGTGGGTGTGGTCATCTTGATGTCACTCATATCGGGGGGCGCGTGTAGTGGCCAAAGTACTCTGACAGTGAAAATGGGCTCCCAAGCTCTGTTTTTGACTGCAAAAGCATGTTGGAAGAAATGTCCTTCTGGGTTGAGTTCCAAGTGGGGAAAAAGACACTGGAAATGTGGAGGCTGCTTGGAAAGATGGTTTAATGGTGAACAGGACCACATGGCTTGAACTCCTGAGCAGAAAAAAGGGATCACATGCTTCCAAATGTTGGGTGAAGAAGAAAAGAGAGCGAGATGCTTAAAGTCCCTGGCTTTATGCCCTCTCTGGGCTTTAATCTTGATCTTGTATTCTGATTGGTTGTCAGACTCCCATGGGGCTATGCAGGGACAACTCTGTAGGCTGTGTTTTGAGTCCAAGTTTGGTTGAGCATTGCTTCTTTCCAGGTGCCCTGTGATGAGATGGGTAAAGGGCTAATACTAGCATGCCTTAATCCCATCACTCTGGAGCTGAAGGGGAGAGGTCTTTGTTATGTAGAATAGACTGGTTCAGGCCTTTTAATGGCCCATTGACAAAGGTGGGTTTTGCATCTTGGAGCGAAGGGAAAGGACGCGACAAGCGGGTATGCAAACAGCAACCTTTATTGAGAACAGAGTGACTACGATTCAACGTGGCGTGGTTCGCGCCAAACATTTATACCTCCGGGTTTGAACGAGGAGCCAATGGGGCGTCGAGTAGCTCAACCAATCGGGACGAGGATTGAACCGGCTCCGCCCGGGAACCAATCAGAAGGGAGTCCTTTATTCCCGCGCTTGTATTTCCCGCGCTAGTATTTCCCGCGCTAGTATTCAACACCCCTCCCCCCCTAGTCAAAGAGTTCCCTTAGGAAGGGCAAACATAGTCTTGTAAGTAGGTGGGACGGTGACGTTCTCGTCCCGACCTTCGTGGCTCCCCGGCGGTTGTCGTCGGGGGGGGAACCGCCGGCGGAGGTGTGTCCGTGGCGGGGCGGTGAATCTGCGACGCGGCCCCGTGAGATGGCGCTGGCCCCGGGCCCCGTGCCCGATGTCCATTTGTCCGGGGTGGCATCTCCGTGGCAACAGGAGTGTCTGACAGTGGCCCCGTGCAGTCTGGTTGGGGTGTAGGTTCAGAGTCTCGATAAGGGCTTCGAGGAAGGGAGTAGCCGGGTGAGGCGCGTCTGTCCGAAAAGTTCGTATCGGCTTGTCCCCCGTTCCCCGGGTGGAGGCGGTCCGTTGGGGGGAAGGTCATCGAGGGTGGCTCATGCTGAGAGCGGGTGTCTGAGAGGCTCGGGCCGTCTGTTTCCGCGGGGAGGCGTCGCCTTAACTGGTCCACGTGGCGCCTCCATTGTGTTCCGTCGGCCAGGCCGACCCTGAAGGAACAGGGGCCAGTCAGAGCTGTGATGGTTGCGGGAACCCACCGTGGATCCCCAGAAAAGGAGCGGGCCCATACAGGATCCCCTAACTTAAACGCGTGGGAAGGGAGGGCCCCCAGGTTGCTCGGCAGATCCCCTGCGTAAAGTGAATGGAGCCTGTCTAGGGGGGTTCGCAATCTCCTACCCATCAAGAGCTCCGCGGGACTTTTATTAGTCGTTGGGCAGGGTATGGAGTGCTGGCTCAAGAGGTAAGCCGCCACTCTTTCTTGCCAGTCGCCCTGGTCCATGCGGCCCAAAGCTTCTTTGGCTGAGCGAACTGCGCGCTCCGCCCGGCCGTTACTAGCTGGGTGATAAGGGGCTGTGGCTGCGTGTCTGATTCCTTGTTCGGCCAGGAATTCTTGGAACGTGGTGGAGGTAAACTGGGGCCCATTATCTGAGACTATCACATCCGGTAACCCATGGGTGGCGAACATCTTACGAAGGGCCCTCACTGTACTCTCTGCTGTGGTGGAGGTCATGATTACCAGCTCCACCCACTTGGAGTAAGCATCGACTACTATCATGAAGTTTCGGCCGTGGAAGGGGCCGGCAAAGTCAATGTGTAAACGGGACCATGGGCCTCTAGGGATTTCCCACTCACGAGGGGCGGCTGTGGGGGGATTCGGCCTAGAGTTTTGGCAGATCCTGCATCGGCCTACGTAGTCTGCAATTTCCGAATCTAGCAAGGGCCACCACACATAGCTACGGGCAAAGGCTTTCATTCGCGCTATGCCTGGGTGGTTTTTGTGGAGTGCGGGCAGGATTCGTGCCCGCAGGGCTGTGGGGATCACTACCCTATCCCCCCAGACAAGACAACCCCCGTGAAGGGCGAGTTCGGCTTGTCGTGCTTTAAATGGTCGGAATCCTTCCGCTACCTTTTCCGCGGGCCAACCCCTCAAAACCCATGAAGCTACTTGGGATAGGACGGGGTCAGCCTTTGTGCAAGCTGCGACGTCCGCGGCAGAGACGGGGAGGTCGGATTCGGCGATGGACAAAATAGAGAGAGCGGGCACGTGGGCTGTGTCCGTCTCTGGCAAAGGGCAACGGCTCAGGGCGTCTGCGTGCCCTAGCTGCTTACCCGGACGGTATAACAGCGTATACGAATACGCCGTTAGGAACTCCGTCCAGCGTGTCATGCGGGGAGACAAAATGGGGGGGGGGGTTGGCTTGTCGCCTGCCAGTAGCCCCAGGAGCGGCTTGTGATCCGTGACAAGGGTGAAATTCCTACCATAGAGGTAGTCATGGAACCGCTTAATGCCGGACACTGCAGCCAGGGCTTCTTTATCGATTTGGCTGTAGTTCTGCTCCGTGGAGGAGAGTGTCCGGGAATAGAAAGCTATGGGGGCCTCTGAGCCGTTCGGGAGGGCATGGCTCAGGACCGCCCCTATGCCATAGGGAGAGGCGTCGCAAGTCAGAACTAGGGGCATCCTATCGCTATATTGAATTAGGACTGCCGACGAGGTCAAAATGTCTTTTATAGCCGCGAACGCGTGCGCTTCACGGCTACCCCATTGCCAGGCCGCTGACCGGTCAAGCAGTCGGTGTAGCGGCTCAGCTAGCGACGCCTTGTGGGGAATAAAAGGGGCGTAGAAGTTTAAAAGCCCCAGGAACGCCTGCAATTCCGCCCTAGAGGTGGGTGCAGGTGCGTTTTTGATGGCGGCAACTTTGGAAGGAGTGGGGTGGATGCCTTGGGCATCAATGAGGAACCCCAAGAATTCTACTTTGGGAACAGCAATTTCGCATTTGCTGCGCTTTAGTTTCAGTCCTGCCTCCCTAAAACGTGTGAGAACCTCCCGCAGTATTTTCAGGAGTTCCGGGTGGCTGGGGGCTGCGACCAGGACGTCGTCGAAGTAGGGAACGACGCCTGGGAGCCCGTGGAGCAACCGCTCCATGAGGCTCTGAAAAATCCCCGGGGCAACCGAAACGCCGAATTGGAGGCGGCGGCAACGGAAGGCCCCGCGGTGGGTGACGATGGTCTGGGCTGTAGCCGCATCGTCGTCAACGGGAAGCTGCTGGTAGGCCTGTGCCATATCTAGCTTGGCGAAAATGCGGCCTTGCCCTAAGGAGTGGAGTAGGTGTTGCACTACGGGAACCGGATATGGATTTGCCTGCAGGGCCAAATTGATGGTCGACTTATAGTCGGCACATATTCTCACCGATCCGTCGGGTTTGACCGGGAGGACTATGGGGGTTTCCCAACGGGCGTGATCTACGGGCTCGATTACCCCCTGCTCTATAAGCTTATCAAGTTCAGCGTCTACCTTTGCTCTCAATGCGAAGGGGACCCTGCGTGCCTTCAGCCTAATGGGAGCGACCTGGGGATCGAGGCAGAGGGAAATGGGGGTGCCCTTATAACAGCCCAATTTCCCATCGAACACATCTGCGAACTCATCTAGAACGCTATCTACGGTGAGGGGGACTACCCTGTGCACCCCCTCTATGGTGAGGCCCAAGGCGGGAAACCAATCCAACCCAAGGAGAGCGGGCAGATCGTTCCTGACGATTAGAACTGGGAGTTTCCCCTTAAAGTCTCCGTATTCCACCTGGATGTGGAATATTCCTGCCGTGGGAATCCCATTTCCCTGGTAGTCTAGGAGGGAGACCCCGACGGGGCGCAAATGGCTCTGGGGAACTCCGGGACAAAGGCGGGAAAACAGGGCCCAAGATAGGAGAGAACGGGAAGACCCGGAGTCCACCTCCATTCGACAAAGCTGACCTTCGAGTCGGACGGCGGTGCTGATTTTGCGATCGCCGGCGGGAACGTGGGAAGCCTGGTAGACCACGCAGTCGGCGCTGGAGGGCTGGTAGGTTGAGTGGCAGTCCTCAGCTCGCCTCGCAGGACGTGGCTGTTGGCGGCGTTGCGGTGCCTGGCGCTGGTCGCTGGGCTGCATGAACGATGGGGCTGGCACGAGAGCCCGGCAGACCCTGGCGAGGTGTCCTTCTCCTCGGCAGTGGCGGCAGACGGCGGAACGGAACGGGCAGGATGCGCGGCTGTGGCGGCCGCCGCATCCGCGGCAAGGTGCGTTTGAGACTGGCTGAGCGGGCGTCGGTGGTTGCTGGTGTGGCCTCCGCTTCGGCTGCGTCCTCATTTGTCCGACGGTTTCCTCCTCCTCGTCTTCAGCAGGAGAGAGGTCGTCGACGAGGTTCGTCTGGGTGGAAGGCCCCGCGGCGGTTTGCGCGGGGGTTTTCAGCTGGAGGCGTTCGATGTCGGCCGTGGATTGTTCGGAGAGCTCCGCTGCTCGCGCGGTCTCTACGGCTTGCACCAAGGTGATTTTGTGGTTCCGGAGCATGCGGCTGCGCAAATGCACGTCGCGGACCCCGCATACAAACTGCTCCACGAGGTTCTCCTCCAGGTCTGCAAAATCGCACTGGGCGGCCACTGTGCGCAAAACCTCTAGAAACTGGCTGATGGATTCGTTGGGCTTCTGCACTCGGCGGCGGAAGGTGAAGCGGCGTGCGATCAGAGAGGGTGAGGGAGCGTAGTGGTTCCTCAGCCTGGACATCAGCTCGTCCCACCCAAGTTTGTAGGCTGGCCTCGGGGCGGCCAGGGCTCTCGCAGAGGCGAACATGGAAGGCTCACAGCAGGACAAGAAGAAGCTGCATTTCTCCTCGTCGGTCTGTGTCTGGTTCTTCGATGCGATTAAGTAGCACTCGAAGCGCTCCATGAAGCCGTCCCATGATTCTCCGGCGGATCCGAATGGCGCGAAAGGAGGAAGCGCTGATGCCATCGTGGTGTGGAGCCAGAGAGGGGGAGGAAGAGGGCGGAGAAAATTTTGCGTTCGCTGCCGGAGTTCTCAGCCTGAGGATAGCGTTCGTGCTGGTTCAGACGCGGTGGCAGCTGGCTTGTTCTTCTCCGTGGTCGCGGGAATCGGAATCCCATCCTCGTCGCCAGTTTTGCATCTTGGAGCGAAGGGAAAGGACGCGACAAGCGGGTATGCAAACAGCAACCTTTATTGAGAACAGAGTGACTACGATTCAACGTGGCGTGGTTCGCGCCAAACATTTATACCTCCGGGTTTGAACGAGGAGCCAATGGGGCGTCGAGTAGCTCGACCAATCGGGACGAGGATTGAACCGGCTCCGCCCGGGAACCAATCAGAAGGGAGTCCTTTATTCCCGCGCTAGTATTTCCCGCGCTAGTATTTCCCGCGCTAGTATTCAACAGTGGGGGCTATGAAGAGTGAGTCTGTTTCCTGCCTAAAAACATGTTTCTCCATTTCTGATCCAGGGAAATATAATATTCTGCCTTTTCAATATTTCCCAGAATATTTCATTTTTCTAGGACAGGGGGTGGGTTTTAACTTCCTACAAGTGTCCTGCAACCCTCTGCCAGTGAAAACGGAGCTCGGGAGGGCCGTATGCAGCCATCGCGAACTCCATTTTCACTGGCAGAGGCACTGCGGGCCAGTCCTTTGCTGTTTTCAGGGCGGCCCCACAGGCCACATCTAAGCACCACATGGGCCGGATCCGGGCCCTGGGCCTTGAGTTTGACACCCCTGCCCTGGATTATTTCACAGTGAAATAAGTATATTCAAGTCTTTAACATGAAAATTACAAAATCTTAGATCAACTTGATAGTGGGAATGGTCACCCAAAGAGATGGTGGGCTCTTTATTCCTACTGGATATGTTCAGCCATCTTGTCTGAGATAATTCAGCCAGTCAGTTTTCTTGCACTGAGCAGGGGATTAAACTTGATGACCTAAATGGCCTTTTCCAACTTGGTGATTGTGTGAGGAGCTTGTATCTGAATTTTTGTTCTGAGTGGGGGGGTTCAGTTGGGTGAGGTGGGGTGGGTGAGGTGGCCTCTACCAACTCTATGATATAAAGAAAAAGAAAACAACATTATTAATGTCATAGAAATATTTTTAGTAAACAAGGGGTTACTAAAATGGCAGCCATCACTGCTAGTCTCCAGAGGACAAAGAAAATCATGGGGATGGTGTGGATGATATAAATGCGTTTTGGGAAGATGCATTATGACAATCCAATACATCTGCCATCCAGATGTCTTGCTCTCATCTCTTCAGTTTTTGCAATTGTTTTGGAGGAGCTTGGGGAGAGAAAAGGCTACATGAGGACAAGGCAATCAAAACTCCTGCAGAAATGCTACTTTTCAGTAAACAAATCACCAGGATCGAGACAGTAGAGCATTTATTTTGACTTTATATATTTGATGCGTGCGGTAGGCTATCCGTTACTGTTTTCGGTTTCCAGTTTCCAACGACAGCATAACTGACCCAACGAATTGTTTTTTTTTCTGATTATTTTAAAACGGCATTAATCTGGAGATAGAATTAGTAGGTGAGAATTAAAGAAAAGGTTTTTTTTTCTGGAGTTGTTTCTGCTTCCTACAAAACAAAAATGTAAGCCCATCAGAATTTTTCAGAAGTGCAATTGGTGGGGAAGTGGTGGCGCAGAGGCTTAATGATGTTAGAACGACATTGGCCAGGAATGATGTACAGCGCGCACTCTGATGGTTCAAGACCTGTTTCATGAGACAAAGTGAGCTCCCGTCCCTCGATCCATAGCTCCTGCCCACCCAGCAGTTCAAAAGCAGGCAATAGTGCAATTAGATAAACGGGTTATCACTTCGTTGGGCGTGGGGGTGGGGAACCTGGCTGCATTCATGTGTGTGGAGAACAGAAGCCAGTGCTGGATCTGGCCAGACGCGAGGCATTGCCTCATGAGGAGATTTGTGGAGGAGCCTGAAAGAGCTAACAACCCTGTTAAATATTAGTTAATATTCAAGATGCCAGTAACACACTCTGAGCTCTCTGATTGGCTGAGAGCCTCAGAGGGTGTTGCCGGCCGAACGTTACTGTTGATTGGCCGAGGGACTGTTGTCAGTCCCGTCCCCGGCCGGTGATTGGTTTAAATTTAGTATAAGTACCTTGGCGCGAGTTTTGTTGTTCGAATCGCTGTCATCCAGAATAAACCGAGTTGTTAGTTTAAACCTGGCTGCGCGTCGTCCCTCCGTCAAAACTTAAAACTGGCGACGAAGGTGGGATTTGGCGATTCCACGCAAGCCTAGGTTAGAGAGAGAGAGAGGCTCTATCAGCTAGCTGCCACAAGTCGCTACTCGCGCCGGCACCGCACGCTGAGGAAAAAAATTCCTGTCACGACCTCCTCCCCTCAGCTCCTCACTCATCAGCCTGCCGAACTCTTAATCAACATGAATTCCTTACCGCCATTCGCTCCTTTTGGCTCTGCCGGCGAATCCTGGGAAGGATTCATGGAGCGGTTTGAAACTTATCTAATTGCTACCAAAAATCAGGCTCAAACAGATGAGGAGAAGTGCAGCTTCTTTTTATCATGCTGCGAACCCTCTATGTTCGCCTCAGCCAGAGCTATGGCTGCCCCCAGACCAGCATATAAGTTAGGCTGGGAAAACTTAATGGCGAAATTGAAGGGGCACTATGCCCCGACGCCCTCCAAAATTGCCCGCAGTTTCGCGTTCCGGAGAAGAGTTCAAAAGCCGGGAGAGTCGATTAGTCAATTTTTAGAAGCCCTGCGCACTGTGGCGTCCCAGTGCGATTTTTCAAACCTCGAAGAAAATTTAGTCGAGCAGTTTGTGTGCGGAGTGCGGGATGTACATTTAAGAAGCCGCATGTTCCGTCATCATGATATTACACTACTTCAGGCAGTGGAGATCGCCAGAGCAGCCGAGCTCTCTGAGCAATCCACCGCAGATTTGGAGCGGCTACAGTTGTCATCCCAAAATTCAGGGCACGTTCCGTTCACTCCACCGGCTTCACAAGTACATGACATTGACTATGATGACCTTACACCATCTGAGGACCTCGAGCCCGACAACATCGGCCAAGTCCGTGCCCAGCCTCGGCGAAGACAACCGGCTCCTACAGCGGCCGCACCGCAAAACCCCAAGGCGCCTTGCCTTAGTTGCGGAGGCCGCCACGACCGCCAGACCTGTCAATTCAAAAACGCAATCTGCCGCCGTTGTCAGAGGCAGGGGCACATTGCCCAAGTCTGCCGTGCATCATTGCCGGCCCCTGCCTTCTTCCAAGCAAATGAGAGACCCAGGTCGCAGCCGCGCCGCCAGCCACCGAGGCCAACTCGCAGAGGAGACGACTGCCACAATGTGTCTGAACCGCAGGAAGTGGAGAGTTCCATTAACCAGGCCTCTTCAGGATCCCGCAAAGTTACAGCCAATGTCCACCTGGCAGGTCAGCCATGCCAAATGGAGGTGGACTCTGGCTCCTCCCGTTCGTTGTTGTCCTGGGACATGTTCTCCCGCCTCTGCCCTGGGGTTTCCCAAACAAAGTTAGCCCCATCCCGCGTGTTTCTAAGGGACTACCAGGGAAAGTTAATTCCTGTCCTGGGGTCTTTTCCTATTCCTGTCAAGTATGGCAAGTTTACTGGGGAGCTGCCAATAATCATTGTAAAGAATGCCCTGCCGGCCCTTCTTGGCCTTGACTGGTTTCCAGCACTGGGGTTGTCCATTGGGGGGGTGCACCGGATAAATTCCCCTTCTATTGAGGACATCCTACAGGAGTTCTCTGATGTGTTTGATGGTCAGCTCGGGTGTTATAAGGGAACCCCCATCTCCCTTAGCTTGGATCCTCAGATTGCTCCCATTAGGCTGAAAGCCCGCAGGGTGCCTTTTGCCTTAAGGGCCAAGGTTGACGCCGAACTTGACAAACTGTTGGCGCAGGGTGTCATCGAGCCAGTTGATCATGCTCCATGGGAGACACCCATAGTCCTCCCGGTCAAGCCGGATGGCTCGGTGAGAATCTGCGCCGACTACAAGTCGACGATCAACTTGGCCCTTCAGGCAAACCCCTATCCAGTCCCTGTTGTGCAACACCTGCTCCATTCCTTGGGGCAGGGTTGCATATTTGCCAAACTGGATATGGCGCAGGCCTATCAACAGCTCCCGGTGGATGACGATGCGGCGGCTGCCCAGACCATCGTCACCCATCGTGGGGCTTTCCGTTGTCGCCGCCTACAATTCGGTGTGTCCGTGGCCCCGGGGATCTTCCAGAGCCTCATGGAGCGTCTGCTCCATGGGCTACCGGGGGTGGTTCCATATTTCGATGATGTTCTGATCGCTGCCACAAGCCGCTCAGAACTCATCGAAATATTACGGAAGGTCCTCTGTCGTTTCAGGGGCGCGGGATTGAAATTGAAAAGCAGCAAATGCTCATTTGCTGTCCCTAGGGTAGAATTCTTGGGCTTCTTAATAGACGCCCAAGGCATTCACCCTACACCATCTAAAATTGCAGCCATTAAGAACGCCCCTGCTCCCACCTCCAGGGCGGAGTTACAGGCGTTCCTAGGGCTGCTCAATTTCTACGCCCCCTTTATTCCTCACAAGGCGTCACTAGCCGAGCCGCTGCATCGGTTGCTCGACCGATCCGCGGCCTGGCGCTGGGGGAGCCGCGAAGCGCATGCGTTCGCGGCTGTCAAAGAGACACTGACGTCATCGGCAGTCCTCATTCAGTATCATGATGGGATGCCTTTGACATTGGCGTGTGACGCCTCCCCGTTTGGTGTAGGGGCGGTCCTGAGCCATGTCCTCCCGAATGGCTCTGAAGCCCCTGTGGCCTTTTATTCCCGGACACTCTCCTCGGCGGAGCGCAACTACAGTCAGATCGACAAGGAGGCTCTGGCTGCAGTGTCCGGGATTAAGAGGTTCCACGATTACCTCTACGGTCGGCACTTCACTCTTGTCACCGACCATAAGCCACTCCTTGGGCTTTTGGCGGGTGACAAGCCGACCCCCGCCATCCTGTCCCCCCGCATGACTCGCTGGACGGAGTTCCTCGCAGCGTATTCTTATACGTTGCTCTACCGTCCGGGCAAACAGCTGGGGCATGCCGATGCCCTCAGCCGTTGCCCCCTACCGGAGACGGACACCGCCCCCGTCCCAGCCCTCTCTGTCCTCTCCATTGCCGCCTCCGGTTTTCCACTCTCCGCCACAGACGTGGCGGCCCACACTAAGGCCGATCCGATCCTCTCCCAGGTCTCTTCCTGGGTTCTGAGGGGATGGCCAACAGACAAAGTGGCAGAGGGCTTCCAGCCCTTTAAAAATCGCCAGGCAGAGATCTCTCTCCACGGGGGTTGTCTCATCTGGGGGGATCGGGTGCTGATCCCTACCGCGCTTCGGCCACTAGTTCTGGATCTGCTCCACAAGGACCACCCGGGCATAGCACGGATGAAGGCATTGGCCCGTAGCTATGTCTGGTGGCCCTTGCTGGACACAGAGATAGCGGCCCATGTAGGCCGCTGCACCACTTGTCAATTATCCAGGCCCAACCCCCCTGCCGGGCTTGCTCGTGAGTGGGAGGCTCCGAGAGGCCCATGGTCTCGCCTCCACATCGATTTCGCTGGTCCTTTCCACGGCCAGAACTTCCTGGTTGTGGTGGATGCCTACTCCCGGTGGGTAGAGCTAGTCCTCATGAGCTCTACCACAGCCGAGAGTACGGTTAGGGCTTTACGGAAACTGTTCGCAACCCATGGGTTGCCGGACATAATGGTATCGGACAATGGGCCCCAGTTCACATCCACCATTTTCCAGGAGTTCTTGGCCGAGCAAGGGATCCGGCATGCGCCCATAGCCCCGTACCACCCGGCCAGCAATGGCCGGGCAGAACGGGCGGTCCGCTCAGCGAAGGAGGCGCTGGGCCGCATGGACCGGGGCGACTGGCAGGCGAGGGTGGCGGCTTACCTGCTAAGCCAACATTCCACCCCCTGCCCAACTACCAACAAAAGCCCCGCGGAGCTCTTGATGGGCCGGCGCCTGCGGACTCCCCTGGATAGGCTTCACCCGCTCTATTCAGGGGATCAGCCGAGCAATCTGGGGGTTCTTCCTCCCCGTTCCTTTAAGATAGGGGATTCCGTGTGGGCCCGGTCCTTTGCGGGGGAGCCTAGATGGGTGCCAGGTTCTATCATTGACCTGACCGGCCCATGTTCTTTTAGGATCCAATTGGCTGATGGATCCCAATGGAGACGCCACCTGGATCAGCTAAGGAGGCGTCTCCCGTCGCAGGCTGGTGGCCACGAACCCCCGAGTGACAACACCGCAGTACCGGGGTTGCAATGTGAAGCCTTCGCCACACCAGGCCTCAACCTGCGCCAACCACAAAGTTCTCAAGCCGAGAGTCCGCAAACAAGGGCCTTCGCCACACCAGGCCCCCTCCTGTGCCAATCACAAGGTTCCCAAGCCGAGAGACCGCAAACAAGGGCCTTCGCCACACCAGGCCCTGCCTACCCAAGCGCCAACTACAAGGGCGCTGCACTTACAGCTCAATCCGAGGACACGATCCAGAGGGTCCCTCCTACGGTCGGTGACGCGCCCCCACGGCCAAACCTACCTTTGCAGTTGAGCCCGCCTTCTGGGCCTTCCCGAAATGGCGTGCCTCGGAGCTGCACTCCCTTCGGGGAGGAGCTACCACGAGGAGGTCCTCCTCCGCCGACGACTTCCCCTGCAATAAGAAGATCTGGGCGGGTCCGGCGCCGCCCAGCATACCTTAAGGACTACGCATGCTCCGTTTCGGGCATGCGCAGAACTGGGGGAAAGGGGTGTTAAATATTAGTTAATATTCAAGATGCCAGTAACACACTCTGAGCTCTCTGATTGGCTGAGAGCCTCAGAGGGTGTTGCCGGCCGAACGTTACTGTTGATTGGCCGAGGGACTGTTGTCAGTCCCGTCCCCGGCCGGTGATTGGTTTAAATTTAGTATAAGTACCTTGGCGCGAGTTTTGTTGTTCGAATCGCTGTCATCCAGAATAAACCGAGTTGTTAGTTTAAACCTGGCTGCGCGTCGTCCCTCCGTCAAAACTTAAAAAACCCAAGCACGACTAGCTAATTGGTGTGAAGCTAGTTTGCACCCCCCTCCCCCATGATGCACCGACAATAAGTGCACAAGCGCCAAATGGAATGAACTAGCAATGTCGGTTGTCAGGAGTGCATTGTGTCTAGCACATGTAGATTTTCCTGACATTGTATGCCATATTCTAAATAAATAAATAATAGCAAGAGGTACAATTAAAAATCCTGCTCCATTAAAAAAAAAGAAGAGGTAAAATGCCTCTTTCCTCAACTTGAGAGTTTGCTATGCAGTTTTCATGCAGTTTTGCCATAACCTTCTTTTGGGCTGTTTCCCTCCACCCCTTAATATAATCAATAGCCCTGGAATCCTTAAATTACATTTTTTCAACCTTGACAACTTTAAGATGCGTAGATTTCAATTTCCAGAATTACCCAACTTCTTTGTTCAGTGGGGCAAATTAGCAAAACACAGAAACAATGCCTTGTCTGTTGAGCCTAGCAAATGAATCATTAAATTATGGATTTTGGACTTTTTAAAAGGAACAGGTGGAACTAATTAGTTTAGTACACAGCCATTATATAATGATGATGAATGCATACTCTCACAAAATCTTTAGTAAGTTTCTCTTATTTAAATACTAAGTTTTGCTAATATATTATGGTAACATAAATGTAATTAATAGTGCCTTTGTACCATCAGACATATAATTACTTCTGGCTTCCTATTTAGCAATTACTGCAACAAATTCATTCTAAAGCACTCAGGTCTGGAACAAATTTTGATTTTTAAAAGCATGATAACATAGTGTAGGTGACTTGGAATAGGTTCAAAGGACATGATGAAATTGGTCCCACAACTGAACAATTAGTTAAAAAGCTTGATAGTATTAGGTGTCTTTAACATGAAATAGAAAAGAGCAAGGAGTGGGTGACAGATATGATAGTTCACCCCAAATACCTGAAGGGATGTCATGTAAAAAGGGGCAAATGGTAGAATTAATTGGGTTCGGAAAAGTCACAGAATGATTTAGCCCCTGAGCCCAGCTCTTGCTTACTCCTGGAAAGATGTAGTCAGGAAAACAATGAGCAATCAGAAGGGTGATTATAGGCTCCCTTCACTGGAGGTGGTCAAGATATCTCAGGGATATTTTACCTGCACAGATTACAGGATTGGCTTCAGTAGCCTAAACTGATTGAGTGATTGAATGATTACGTGGCGTTGTCTCTTAGGAATTACATAGATAGATTATCCCCCACTGGATCCTTCACGTTTTCCATTGGTGCCATTCACTTTGCTGGTAATCATCCTCTTCTCTTTCCTTCCACCTTTTCCGCAATGTGGTCATTTGAGCCTGGACATTTTTGTCTTGAGTGAGAACTCTGGGTTGAATTGTTTGATGATTGATTGTTTCCTTAGTTAGATGGCTCAACTGGCCTCTATTGATAGTAAGATTGTAGAAATCCAGACAGAAGCATTCTCAGCAAATGTCTATCCAGTCTTAGTTTGAGCAAATCTAAGAAAGGTTGTCCCATTTCCTTGCCATATCTTCAGTTATGTTGTCTCATTACTGATACCATGTTTCTCCTAATACCCAGGAGTCAGCCTCTATCTCAAGACCGTTAGTCTGTGCCCTGAAAAAAATATTTACTTGTCAGGTCTCTGTTGCAAAGCACTGTGCTGTCAAAAAGAATTAGTTGCCTACCTAAATAATGACACTGGCCTCCTTTGGCCAATTTCATTTTTAATTTAGGCACCTTAGCCCAAGGAACCTTTTTGACAGTGGAGCTTTCACCCAAGAGTTAATAAATCCTTTTCCTTTTCTTAAACCTTCTTTTTCTTTTCTTCACTTGCAATAAGCCTAGTCGTAGTTCATTATACACCATTATCCTTTTGCATGTCATTCAGTGGTCAACAGAATGATTACCTTCTGTTGTTATTACACATTGCTGGGAAGGAGCCCATTAACACCATTCCTTGTTTAAAAGCACATGGATTTCTTTAAACTAAGATGTGGCAGGAATGAAGGCAGATATGCATGTCCCAGACTGATGTTGCAGGATCCAATCCGGGTTGGCCCCGGGATCAGACGTTTAGTCTTCCGAGCTTTTGGATTTGTGCTGGAGCCCATCTTAAGGGGACTTCCCTCTAGCAGAGTCTGCGAAAGGGCAAAAGACTAAACGTCTGAGCCTGGTAACTGACCCAGATTGGATCCTGTAAGTTGTGGCATCATTATGGCTTTTTTTTTTTGCATCTATCTAATGAATATTAGAAAAACTGGTGCTCCTGACTGAGTAGCAGCTCTGAGGTAACGATAGCTTTACCTCAGAACTACTACTGTAGGGCCAGTATGACAGAGAATAATGTTCTTCTAGCATGGTGGGTTTTTTTTTTTAAAAAAAATATTGGTATTGGAGCCCACACTTCTTAAAATTGCCAAAACACCTGTGTAGAGGCTGAGGTACCAGGTTAGAAACCAAGGAAAGCTGAGTTCTAATTCTCCCCTAGGCATGAAAGCCAATTGGATGACTTTGGGCCAGGTCTCTCTCTGAGCCCAGCTCATCACATGGTGGTTGCTATGTGGAAAATAGGAGACAGGGACATTAGGTATGTATGTTGGCTTCAGTTGACCAAAAATAATAGTGGGGTTAAAAAAAATTAAATAAATCATAAGGCTCTGTTGAAATACAGATAAGCTGACACTGCATGAATGGCCTAGATAGGATGAGTAGAATGTAATGTATAAGTTATTCTGAGTAAAAGGGAATGTGTACCAAAGAGTACGTGTAGAGAGTATGTAGGTACTGTATATCTATAGTTTTATAAATGCTGCCATTTGCTCTAAATACAGTGCTATCCTCTGTAAATTTGGTACCATATTACTCAGATACTCCCTGAATTAAGGATGTAATCTACCCTGTTTGGGCTGCTGCTTCTCTCCTGTTCATTTGCACCAGTGGTGGGTTCCTACCAGCTCAGACCTGTTTGGCTGAGCTGATAGTGGTTTGGCAGCCTGGGCCATGCCCCCGAACCGGTTCTCTGGGCGGTGCCATAAGCGGCGCTATCTTGTTTTTTTTCCTTTTGGCATGTGCAGAACAATTTTTATTGCACTGCGCGGTGCACCCACGAACGAACCAGCAGTAGTGACGGCCAGAACCCATCCCTGATTCACACACTCTGCATCCCCCTCCTTTGATTTACACAGTGCTGCAGTTCAGGAGTAATGTTAACCCAGTTCCCCACTAGGCGAGATCCAGGCTTAGTGTCCATGGGGCCAGTCCAGATGCAGAAGGATGAGGAGCAAACATCAGCTGTTTTCCTGATTTAGCTACCTCTGCAGTAAGCTAATATATACGTGTCTTCCTATACAAGTCCTGAGGTTTCCTCCTCCTCCTGTTTAGCTGAAAATAAATTTTGAGTCCTTGTACTTCCCGACAGCTCTGGCCACTTCGGTTTCCAAGAGGCTTTGTGAGTTGAAGGGAAATCATGCAGTTAGCTGGACTGATCAACAGACTTAGCAATCTTAAAAAATGTAATTGTTTGTTTCGCTTCACCTGTCACAGTAGGAACCCAAGGGCCTCTACTTCAAAATAGAAGGACTACAAAACTTAGCACAAGGCCAACTGGGGACATCACAGCACAGCTGCATTCTTTTCCCAGAAAGCATCCTGTGGAGCAAATAACCTGCCTGGAAAAGTGTGCATAGCCCTTATCACCAGCCCAGGATGTGAAGGCTGTGACAGCTTGACCCTGCTGCCACCCCCGCCACCAATCTTCATCCCAGGCCAAGAGTTTTTGAAAGGGGAGGTCTACGTATTGGCTAAAGCAGCTCCATATTAGATAATGGGAAGATTGCCCTGAGGATTGGGAGGTGGATGGGTGAGACAAATTCACCAAAGGCTCCATGTTAGCCAGTGGCTAGTTTGAGTCAAATAAGCCATTCTCCTAAGTAATGTTTTATATTGCATGGTAAATGCACTATTCTGTTTCCAAATCATGTTTTCTGCACAAAAAGTTTATTGATTTTTTCTAAACTACATTGTTTCTTCCCCTTCTTTTCTTTTCTACCTCCACTTCCATGTACCATGTTAATCTTGCACTATGTGTAAGGGGAGCTCCCAAATTCCATAAAGTAGCCCTACCTCTGAGATGCTTAAAAAAAAAGCTATTTTTCAAAAGGGTTGGTATTTACCATGTTTGGGTATAAAGCTTGAGTCCATTTAAGATTTGTGTATCTTAAATAACAAAAAAAGTACAAGATTCTCTTGTCCACTTGTGTCTGACTTTTGTGTGTGTGTGTGTGTGTGTGTGTGTGTGTGCGTGCGTCTGTCTGTGTGTCTCTGTGTGTATGTGTGCTCATCTCCATTTCCTACCTGAGGAAGCCAGTGTTGTTCAAAGATGCTTCCATGGTCATGTGGCCAGCATGACTATATGCTCAGGTGCATGGAACTCAGTTATCTTCCCACCGAAGTGGTACTTATTTATCTAGCTGCATTTGCATGCTTTTGAACTGCTAAGTTGGCAGGAGCTGGGGCATAGAGGTACTACTAGATGTTAAGCCTTTGAAATATTTGAGTGGAGGCCAGTGGTGGGTTTCAAAATTTCTTAGAACCTCTTCTGCAGGTGTGGCCTGCTTTGTGGGAATGGCTTGCTGGCCATGTGACTGGGTGGGAGTGGCTTGCCAGCCATGTGACTGGGTGTGCGTGGCCAACTTGTAAAATGTAGTGAAACTCACTTAACAACACTCTTGCTTAGCAACCAAAATGTTAGCTCAGAAACTTTGGCATTTAAAGCACGCAAGTCTTAAAGCTGTCAAGTTACAAGACACTTGCACCCCTAACCCTTTAGAAAAAT
Source organism: Thamnophis sirtalis (assembly GCF_051295495.1). Taxonomy (NCBI): domain Eukaryota; kingdom Metazoa; phylum Chordata; class Lepidosauria; order Squamata; family Natricidae; genus Thamnophis; species Thamnophis sirtalis. Next base: position 153,144,902 of record NW_028261381.1, on the reverse strand, counting down.
ACCCCCAGGGATGTTCAAAGTTGACAGCTTTAAAACTTGTGGACTTCAACTCCCAGAATTTCTTCCCTTGCTCTTCATCTTGATGATGTGCGGACGGGCGGGGGGAGGGAGTTGGAACCGGTTCAAAATGGCACTGTAGATTTGTGGAACCTCTTCTATAGAAGAGGTTAGAACTGGCAGGAACCCACCCCAGTGGAGGCATATTATTTTTGTGGTGAGCACATGATGGAAAATACAGGCACAATGATATTTTAATCCAAGCTAGACATGAGGCTGTTATTTGATCAGAATCATTTATGTAGAGATGAGTGAATATATATCGTTTATGTTTACTTCAAAGCTACTAATTTGAAGGTGTCAATAACTTATCTGGGTAGATGATCTGCAAGAGAAAGGGTTTAAGTCTTGTCTCCTATGCTGCTTCTCTTCTGGGAATCAACTTCTCACCCATTTAGTCTCACAGAAATCTGCAGCTTTAAATACGGGTATATTAACCTCCATTCCATTTTGCAGCAAATGCCATCTAGACTGGGAAGCATTTGAGGGAGGAAACAATTGAATCTCATCATAATTATTCCTACAATCCAAGTAACAGCCTTGTGTGGCTGCTTTGAAATTTAAAAAAGCAAGAAAATTAGAATTGTGAATGTTCTGCATCATGTATTAGTTGAACCTCAGGGTCCCCTACAACTTAATGTTTCTTGTTCTACACCTGCTGCAGGCTTCCCACAATGGGGAAGGTGGCAGGAAGTCGAGAGAGGGAGGAAAGAAGAAAGGAAGGAAGAAATGTTAGGGAGAGAGGAAAGGGGAGGGAAGAGGAGAGGGAAGGCGGCAGGGATGGAAGGAATGAGGAGGGAGAGAAGGAATGAAGGAATGGTGGAAGGAAGAGAGCCAGGGATTGAGGAAGGAAGGAACAGGGAAGGAAGGGAAGGGAAGGAAGGAAGGAAGGAAGGAAGAAAAAAAAGATGGATCTTTCTGATGTTGCCAGATTCTTATAAGGAAATTCAATAGGGTAGGAAGTTGAAAGTCACTCCTGCTCTCATTGCTTTTTGCCCACTCACGGTCTTAAGATAAGGAAATATTTTCTGAAACAATGGCCCACTGGAGCATGGGTTGTCTAGTAATAGCTAAATTGCTGATTGCATAATGGAAATGCATACCTGTGACTCAGGCACCTTGCAAGAGCACATGAACTCTCTTTTAGCTGCCCAATTCCAACCCAATTATAAAATAGACAACTTTCACTCAAAAAAAGAAGACTTTCAGCTGGGAGAGGAAGGGGATGCAGAACTCCATTAAAGATGCTTTAACCCTGCTGGAGTGTCTAATTAGGCAATTAGCAATATGAAGAATTGACAAAGCACAAGTCGATAGAAAAATTACTCTCCTCCAGCTTTCTCAAATAATCAGTGGGAGAACGGGAAAAATATCCCCCAGGAAACCAGACTGACAAGCTGCTTAAGGGGGCTGCAGTACAGTGGGCTGCAAAGCTGTTTTAGAGAATAATACTATTTTGAGGGCACTATGAAAAATGCAGACTTATTTAAATGCACTAGAGACAGAGGGAAAGGATGTAAATAGGAGATACTCTGAATTAAGTTTGGTGCCTATTCCCCCACCCCACCCGAACTGCTCCATCTTTAAAGGGGAGATGGAGAATACTAGGTATTATGGGCTACCGTATTTTTCGGAGTGTAATATGCATCGGAGTATAAGATGCACCAAGGTTTTGGAGAGGCACATTTAAAAAAGGGGTTTGCACTGCAAACCTCCCAAAAATGGACCTGTTTTTTCCCCCAAAAAAGGCATGAGTAGCCTTTAGGGGGCTTGCAGTCCCCAGGAGCTCTCTGATAGCCTTCTACAGGCTCTGCATGGCCATTTTGGTGAAGGGGGCGGGGCTTCAGGAGACGCACCCAGATTTTCAGCCTCTTTTTTGAGGGGAAAAGCTGCATCTTATACTCCGGAAAATACGGTATATTTCCTGGAAACTGAGGTAGGGTAAATATATTAGGGATTGAATGGCAAAAAAACAAGCAAAGCTAAAAGAAAATGATTGCTGTCATTATTCTTTCTTCCCTTTTGTTTCGTTTCCTGTTCTCTTCTACTTCCTTTCTTCCCAATGAGCTGCTGGAAAAGGGACAGAGTAATCCAGTGTAGAACTGGTCAGAATAATAACAAAACAACAGATTTGAAAGGGACCTTTGAGGTCTTCTATTCCAACCCCAAGCAGGAAACCCTATACCAGTGATGGAGAACCTTTTTGGCGTTGAGTGCCCAAACTGGAATGCGCGCAACCTGTAGCCCCTGAAACTCAAAGACCAGCTGGCCGGTGAAGCCACTTGGTATTCTGGTTTCCGGTGCATGCATGCGCGCCGGCCAGATAGTCTTTGTGCACGCCAGAGCCCCGAAAACTTGAAGACCAGCTGGCCGGTGCACATATGCGCAGATGACATGCGCACCAGCCACCTGCTCTTCTAGTTTCCGGTGCACGCTCTTCTAGTTTCCGGTGCACGCATGCACGCTGGCCAGTTGGTCTTTGCGTGTGCCGGAGCCCCAGAAACCTAAAGATCAGCTGGAGATGGCACGTGCCCACAGAGGGCTCTGTGTGCCACCTCTGGCATGTCTGCCATAGGTTTGCCATCACGCCCCTGTGCCATTCCAGACAAATGGCTGTCTAGTCTCTTCTTAAAAGCCACCAGTGATGCAGCACCCACAACCTCTGGAGGCAAGTCTGATTAATTATTCTAACTGTCAGGAAATATCGCCTTAGTTCTAGGTAGCTTATCTCCTTGATTGGTTTCCATCCATTGTTTCTTGTCTTGCCTTCGGGTGCTTTGGAAAATAAATTGACCCCTCTTCTTTGTGGCAGCCTCTCAAATATTGGAACAGTGCTACCAAATGGTCACTCTGAAACCAGAAGGATGCTGAGGGATGGCTTCTTTCTTGTCTGCAGGTTCATAAGTGCCAAGGAAAAATCAATCCGATATAGCCTTCTCAGCCCTAAGGATGCTGTTAGAGGGAAAACATCACCTCTAGGATTTCAGCCTTTTAAAGTGGCTGAGATCCTGTCATCTTATTTCATAAAAGGGAAAAAAAAGCTGCTTTCTTTATGGAACAGAAACTGGGACATGAAGCATTAGCTTCTTCTGTTTTTCTTCCAGGCTAAATTAAGTTTCTCAGGCTCTCTGATGTAAAATCACAGTCGTGAAGTTAGAAGGATTTATTTACACCATCAAGACTAACCCTTTGTTTAGTGGAGGAATGTGGATTAAAGGCTCCCTGACCTCTTTGGAACGCCATCACCGGTTACTCATTGGTTTTACTGTTGACCTGTTCTTACTTTTAGGATTTCTCTCTCTCTACAATTCAGTTGGAATCTGTTTCCTGTAACGTAATTCTGTTATTGTGTATCTTCCATTCAGTCAATGGAGAATAAACTGTGGCACCAAGTCAGATATTTGAACAGTATTATTGCATATCCTGTCAACTTTTCTAAAAGCTAAACATATCCACCTCCCTCAATGGTTTTTCTTTATTATTTTATTAAACAAATTTACACAATGGCTCAGTTTGCACACAATGATTCAAATCTTTGTAATTTCAGTTCCCTGATTGCCTGTACAGCCTAGGGGTGGGTTCCAGCAGGCACTAGTGTTTGCTTGTGTACATGCTGTGCGTGCCTACTTGATGCAATAAAAAATGTTCTGTGCATGCGCAGAAGTGAAAAACAAGATGGCGTCACTTATGCCGCTGCCTGCAGAACCAGTTTGGGGGCATGGCAGGCCTGGATTGCTGCTGGTTTGGCTGAACCAGTCAGAACCGGTAGGAATCCACTACTGGTATAGCCCTTGTCTGAAACTATTCCAAATATCAGAATCTTAGCTAAAGAAAGATCTAAGCCAGGGGTGTCAAACTCAAGGCTCGGTGGCCAGATCTGGCCCGCAGTGCTTCTGTCAACAAAAATGCGACCCTCCTGAGCTCCATTTTTACTGGCAGAGGGTTGCAGGAGGCTCTGGCACCCCTGATCCGAGTGACGTCGAGCTGGTCACACCCACCCCAGCCCCCCTAAGGTCAAGCGCAACCCAGATGCTGCCCTCAATGAAATTGAGTTTGACATCCCTGGTCTAAGCAATGTAGAATATAGTGAAACAGTTACATGCCATAGCCTATATTGTATACCTAACATATCTATATACACAAACACCTTGTTTGTAACCTGCAACTGGACGAAAGGTGCTTCACAAAGCAACAACAAGAAACAGACTAACATACACAATGCATTCAATTGTTGTGGCCCATCGGCGGCCAGAGATGATGTTGGGGAGGAACATGGGCCAGTTCTGGGGGTTGAGGGAAGCTCAGATGAGGGATCTGCGTTGGAGGCAGAGAGGGAGTTAGACAGCAGTGAGGCAGAAGAGCAGGTGGAGCCTGTTCCCAGTGTGCGCATATGCAGAGCTGCCAGAAGACAAGAACAACTAAGAAAGCAGAGTCGACTTAAGAGTAAAGCCACACCTTTTGGGTGATTGGCCCATCCCATAGGAAACAAAAGAGGAACGAATGGGGAGTGAGCTTTTGCAGGAAACAATTCATTCATTTGGTCCAGAAAGTTCTGTTTGTGAGTATAGGAGACTCTGTGCCATGTTTTGCTTTGCCCTATGTTTGGAAACTACTGTATTTTTCAGAATATAAGCTGCACCTTTCCCCCCCCCCAAAAGAGGGTGAAAATCTGTGTGCGTCTTATACATTGAATACAGTATTTTTGACCTCCTGAAACCCTGCTGCCTTTGCAAAAATGGCCATGCATAGCCTTTAGAAGATTTCCAGAGAGCTCCTAGGGGCTGGGGAGGGCAAAAATGAGCGAACAATGGGCCATTTTTTGCTTGTTTTTGGCCCCCCAGCCCCCAGGAGCACTCTATAAGCCTCCAAGGCTATGCATGTCCTTTTTTGACAAAAAATGAGCCCGTTTTTGAGAAAAATGGGCTGTTTTTTTCTCATTTTTGCCCCCCCAGCCCCAAGGAGCACTCTACAAGCCGCCTAAAGGCTATGCATGCCCCTTTTTGACAAACAAGTTTTTGGGAGGTCTGCAGAGCACAATCTTTTTTTAAAAAAAATTCCCTCTTAAAAATCTTGCTGCGTCTTTTACTCCAGTCCATCTTATACTCTGAAAAATATGGTAGTTATCTGGCAGTACTCTAAATGAGATAAAGTGCGTGTGGATAAACTTTCCTCTGAAAGGCTGTTTACTAAAGCCTTGATGACTGTGAATGAAAGGAATTCATAGTCATATAAATAAAATAATTTTAAAAAAGAGGACTAAGACTTTGGTCTTGCTTTCTAAGGAAGTCTGGGTCAGAACACCAACATCTGTGATCCATTGTTCCTGTGGGATTGGAATTAGAAAAGATTATGGCTGCTTCAGCACTGCTATACTCAGCCATGGCTATGCCATCATCATTCCCCCCCCCTCAATAATTTGATTAAAGTTTATAAATAAAAAGATAACAAACTAATCCAAGCTAAGAAAAATATTAAAAATGAAGAAAAGAAGAAAAGTGACAAGACATATGTATTTTAACTCTTATTCAGCTGGTTCACTTTGTAAATCTTCCCATCACAAGATGATTTCTTATCACTTTCTCTTTATCTTCTTCAAAGCATAGCTTGAACAATTACTTTTTATCTCTTTTCAGGATTTTTTTTTGGGGGGGGGGGGTTCCACACGTCCCTTTGATAAATCCAAAGTAAGAATGCTTTCCAACTCACTCTTCTGCTTTATTATTTTATTTCCTCCTTGATTATTAGGGCATAGAGTCATGGAATGATAGTACTAGAAGGGACCTTGGAGGTCTTCTAGTCCAACCCCCTGCCCATGGCAGGAATACCAATGAGCCATCCTGCCACACTCCTCTTGGTTGCATCCTACATCAGCTGGTTTTATTGATAAATCCATTTTGGCATTGTTTCCCATACTGGTCTCACGGTCTAGCATTTTTAAATCCATATTGAGATCCATATCTTTTTCCATATCATTTTCCTAATCAACATTTTTTAAAACTTTAAATCCCTGTCAGTTTTCTGTTTTATCCAATAAAATTTGTTGATCTTGTACATCCTCTGCTATAGTATCACTTGGTCTTGCAAGCAACCTCTCAGTAAATTGTTCCGAAACAGCCTTATTTCTTCTATAGTCCAATAGTATTGTTCCATTGTGTTAATGTGTCTCTTTTCCTTCAAGAATAATCTTTGGTTCTCCCCTTCAGGTCCCCTCTGGTCATCAGTTTATTTTCCAATCAACAAAATTTTCCCACAGGAGGATCTCTTACAAGTAGTTTCAAAGACTTCCTATACTGTTTTATAAATTTTTATGCACCCCGCAGAAAATATTCTTTCAAGTCCATCTAGCACCTTAACTTTCCTAAATCAACAGTTCATTCCCCCTTTTGGTGTTTGTCAAAAATTAAAGCTGCTCTTGTTATGCCATAAACTTACTGAGAGGGTTTTTTTGTCCAGAGTGGAAGGAAAATCTCCCAGTTTAATATAGCTTGTCTTTTGGAAAAACCTTAACTCCAAAGAAATAAGTAATAAACAACTTGTAGGAGATGGCCAGACTGAGCCTGAAGGAAGGGTCAAACGCGTCATAAGTCATGAGTCCCTGCATTCCCATAAGAGGTCTTAAGTCCAGTCCACCTTGAATGCTGCTCATTTCTCTTAACTGTCAGTTGGTTAGATTCTGGTAGAGAGCTTAAGCTTGCAATAAATCTTTATACTCATTTGAACTGCCTGAATCTCCTGATTTCCCCAGTGCTTGACACAACTTCCTAAAGAAATTAAGAGAGGAGTCAGAGGCGACCTCAGTGATTCTTTGAAAGGCACTGAGCATGGTTTAGGCAGGATAAATATCCCCTGTCAACCCTGCTGGAGAACACTGTTTTCAATCTCTCTGTAGGAAGGATCTGTATGAAGGAAGTAAAAGGTTGCATAAGAGGCACGGCAAGGATCAGGGAGGGTGTGCCATAGCGCAGCCCAGATTGGGGAATTTGCACACGGGTGCGGTATGGATTGGGGTGGGTGCACGAGGCTGCAGAAGTGGCCCTGGTCAGTGTGTGCAAGTGAGGCAGACCTACCCGAGCAGCTTGCGACCTTTCCTGCTGGCTTTCCCATTGACTTTCTCCCTGCAAGCAAAGTCAGTGGGGAAGCTGGCAAGAAATCAGAAATCGCCCCCATTCCCACTGCTTTTTTTGGGGGGGGGGCTCCCTATGGTAATTCTATCATTTTGTTTAGGTTAAGTAAATATTTCTGAAACGATGACGCATCTGAAACAATAACCTGATGGGTCACGGGTTGCCTACTTGGGTCGGTTACACAATAGACAATCAGTTGCAGGTTTAGAGATGCTTCCAGAGAATTGGTTAGGGACTCTTGCTTTCAATTATACTCTGGAACTTGGATATAAGTCTGTTTATTCACTGAAACTTGCAACTGCAGATATCAAGGACAACAACTCTTAATAACTTAATAGTCTCTTGGCATCAGTAGGTTTAACAAAGCCATTTCTGCTGAGTCATCATACTGAGGATACTTTTTTTTTTTTTTTGCAAATCCTTACAGAAAGCAGTGTCAGGGTAGTTTTCTAGCTAGCTCTGAACTGGATTGGCCTTGGTTCAAATCCCAGATCGTTATTTTGCTTGCAAAATGCGCAAAAGCCCATTTTAAACGTACTGTAACTGCAGCATAGCGATCACTTATATTGCAGCAGGAAAGCTGCTAGTCAACTGTGGGCATAATTCTAAAAGCACCGCAAGAATTAAGCAAACTATATTTTGCATAGTTATGTTATTATAGTATGTTCTTCACCACCTCATTGTGATTCTTACATTGATTTGTTTAGGTGCCTGTTCAAGGATTCAAAGAAGAGACTATGGGGTGGAGATATTCACCCAGGAGCTATTGGTGGTCATCCAATCCACCATCGGGAAGTTTTAAGCTTGTCTCAGAAAGGGTTTTGTCCACACACTGAAGTCTTGGGCGGGGCTGCTCAGTTCACTGCCTTTGGGGCCATTGTATATGCAGGGAGTCCTTGGCCTATGACGACAATTGAGCCCAGAATTTATGTTGCTAAATGAGAAATTTGCTAAATGAGTTTTTAACTCATTTGTTTAGTGAGTCACTTTGGCTGTTAAATTAGTAGCACGGTTGTTAAGTGAATCTGGCCTCCCCGTTGACTTTGCTTGGCAGAAGGTCGCGAAAAGAAAGATCACATGACCGTAGGACACTGCAACCGTCATAAATATGAACCAGTTGTCAAGCATCCAAATGTAAATCACATGACCATGGGGATTCTAGAAAGACTGCGCTGTTTGAACTGTCACTAAATGAACAGTTGTAAGTCAAGGACTATCTGTACTCTACCATGGAGAAAGCTCTCCAGATGTTGGGAAGCTTCTAATCCTCTGCAAAATTGGGCTAATGTTGGCTTTATGCTACTATAATGTTCAGTGACTTTTGATTGCAATTAATTTTATGTTGTTAATTTTCTAGTGAGAAGCTGGATGGAAAAACTGAAAGACAAGGTAGGGAACTCTTCTCAGTATAATTTATTTTAAAATGCACTGTAATTTTTATTTTTATTTTTTAGAAATCCACTATGGAGAGATGACCTTTTAATCCAGTGGTCCCCAACCTTTGCGGTTTGGCAGCCCAGCTTGGGGGCGGGGGTGGTGGAAGAGGGGAACAGGGCCATGCAGCTCCACTCACACAAGAGAGAATACTTTGGGATGCGGTCCCTCATTCCTTCAGGCTTCTCCGTGCCAAAAGGGTTTGCAAAGGGATGGAAGGCCTCAAGCAGTGCGAAATCGCTCCCCCAAAGCCCTTTGCCCATTTGCAAAAGCTTTTGGCACAAGGAAGAGAAGGCTTTGGGGGGCTTAGTCTCGTGCTCCTTCACTCACCGAGGCTGCTTGACACTCCAAAAGTGGATCAGGTGTCTTGCACAGGTAGCCTTGATAAGTCAGCAAAGCTGAGCACAGCGTGCTTATCCCACTCAGCCTCTGTTGTCATCGCTCCACCTTTGCAGCCTAGGGAGAAGGTGACTTGGTGGCCCACTCGTGGGGGCAGAGGGGAACCAGGCTGCATGAGTGGTGGGCCAGTACGTACGCGCATGCAGCTCCACTCATGCAAGAGAGAAGAGAAACCTTTGGGGCACCACTCACATGAGTGGAGCTGCACGTTTGCACCGGCCTGCCTCTCATGTGGCCCGGTTCTGAAAAGGCCATGACCAAGCAGTGGGCCACAGCCCAGGGATTGGGCATCCCTGTTTTAATTCATAGCTTTTGATAAGACTCAGATGCTTTCTGGGTGGGTAGCAGAGAGCACAGTTGTTTTATGAGTTGAATGATGACCATGAATCTCCATAGATGGTGTCATGTGCATCATTATTTCATTGCACGTCGCTATGTGATGGGATCAAGGTACATGTGCTGTCTTACTGGAGTCCTGTGGTCATTTGTGGTTCTCAAGCCTTGGATCCCATTTTTATAATGGCATCTTCTGGATTATGAGTGTTATAGAATTCTGAGATTTATAGTTCCAACACATTTTGAAGGGAAGACTGTTTTGGTCTATCATACCCAGCCTTTTTCTTCCTGAGTACTGAGTAATTTTTGCTACAGGTCCTGGATTCTACTTTCTTCTCTAAAAATTAGTAGAAGCAGAATATTGTGTGGAAATACTGTGTATGTCCCAATTCTGCTAATCACCCTGAGGATTTACTGCTTATATATTTGGAGCCTTGCCATTCTACAGTCTTCTCAATATGCAATGTGTACCTAAATATTGTATAGCTGATACATTTATTTTAAGTAGGTTTCCCATGCCAGAATCCACAGGGGGAGAGAGCTGTGAGATGCAGGAATCCTCATTTGGGTTTTACAATTCCTTTGTGGGGAGGTAAAGTCATTTGAACACTTTGCATGTAGCATCTCCATATCTCCAGAAACAAGGGCAGGGCAGTGCATGTTCCTTCCCAGAAGGAAGCAAAGCCTGTTTTTCAAGTCGTAACTAGGAACTGAAATTTGAGTGTTTTACAGTGCTTTAGCAGTGCTTTACTGCACGGGTTATCAAAAGTGAGGATGTGGTCTGCAACAGATGCAGGGTATTCCCACATATGATAAACTGCTCTTTAGGGACAACCCCAAGAAGACCATGTTGCAGTAATCCAAACAACAATCCCAACATGAGGGCATGGGATACTGTGACCAGAGCCTCCCAGTTCAGCAATGATCACAACTGGCTCACCACCTGAAAAATCTGCAATGACTGTCCTAGGCCTGGCTGCCAACTACTCTTTGAGCAGGAGCCATGAGTCTAGGAGGATCCCTAGATTGTGTACTGGGTCCATCTGGAGCAATGCTACTCCATCCACCTCATCCAGATGGAAAAACCTTGTTTCCAGAAAGTCCAAACACTCACAGCCACTCAGTCTTGCTTGGGTTAAGTCGAAACCCACTGAATCTGCAGATGCTAGATGAATTATCATTAAAATTTGGATAAGCAGGCTATCTTGTGGGCCTTTAGGTTACATACATATGAATGGCAGCAGGTTGAGGAGAAATACTTACACATTCCCAAGCACTTCAGGCCACTGACTGTGATCATTTCCATATGAATCTAAAAATAGCCAAGGATCCAGATATGACTATGTCCTTGTGGAGAATGCTTAATGGCCAGGATATCACTCGCAAACAGCCCTTCTGCACTCACACCTTCCTACCCTTAGAGGGCAGGAATATCTGAAGAAGATTACATATAAGAATATCTAGAAATGCATCAGCATAAATGCATTTACAAATGTAGAAGCAGTGCCCTATCATTTCAATGGACAAAATGCAACACATCATCTGTGTGTTGTATTCCTGAATAAGTTGATATGTCACTCTTAGGATTTTCAGCCAGTGTGGTTAGAAATCAATGGAATATTTGACCTATAGGCCTGAGACACCTTGTGGATACTAGGCTGATGAAGGTTGATTAATCTGTAAAGAGACCTTGTTTAATTGTTCAGAATTGGGCTAGACCCGTCAGTATACACAGCCTCACCTATTTGTTTCTCTTTCCTTTCCTCCCTGCTGACTTCTGCTTTGTGAATCCATGAAACTCCACTGTCAGTCCTATAAGGTAGACCAGACTAAGCTATCAATGCCATATAGATCAGCCCCACATTGTAACAGCTATAGTAATAGAATCCTTTAAATCAAATTAAGTCTAAATAAGCTTCTCCTCTGAACCTTCTTATCTTTGGGCGAATCAGGCAAAGATTTATTTGTTGGAGACTTTTTTTCAGTGTTGTATTTTGGACAGGACACAGTGACCTCTTATCTGATTGTTTCCCTTCTAACAGCTCTTCCTCCTGTCCTCCAAGGTCACGCCCTATGCCTTCTACCTCTTTATGGGCTTATGTAGGTATAGATATTTCTTTGATTATAATCAGTTGCTTAGCAATGGTTTGAAGTTATAGCAGGCCTCCCCAAGGGTAGTGTACTTACGGTCCCGTTCTAAAGTTTCCCACCCCAATGGTCACATGACCACATGTTAGGCTCTTGGCAATTGGTCATTTGCAGCATCCTTGGTCATGTGACTATGTTTTTTATGATGGTTTTACTGAAAATAGGCTTTTGTTTCTGGTCTTCAGCAAAACTGTCCATAGTGAACAATGGGTTTGCTTAATGACCATATATATTTGCTTAACAACTGTGGTGTTTGCCAGATCATACCCAAGATCAGGTACATCCAAAATTTGGAAGACAAATCAGCATTAAAAAAAATTGGTTGCTTTGTCAAACTAAATAATAAAGTTTTCCTGAAACTTCAGCCTTATTTTTCTTTCTCTGACTGGAGAATAAGGAATATATTTTTGACAGCCTCATTTCATCCCATTAAAGACTCCAAAATACCCCTCAAATATAGCACATCAACTAGTGATACGATCACCTTTAGGAGTGTCCACAGAGTAAGGTCAAAAAATCAAGATGGCGGCTACAACAGTATCATTGAAGATTTGCCTTTTTAAATTGCATTCCATGTTTGCGACACACTTTAAAAAAAAAAAACAGGCAAAGCTTCAATGGCACTCTCAAAGCTGCCATCTTGACTTTTTGACCCTACTCTGTGGACACTCCTGCTCACATAACTGACCCGGGCTCTTGAAATAGCCTGTCCTCCAACAGTGGGGGTTTTGAAGAAGAGATTTTGTGTATTCCTGAACAAGGAATCATGAGCTGAGGCGGGAGGCAAGTCAACCAGAAGATGCTTATTGTAAACCAGAACTAACAGAACTGAACTACTTTGGGTTGACAGCTTTTTATATGGCAGCTGTCAACCCGGCAACCAATTAGAAACCGTAATTCTCCCGCCAGAACGCTCCATGTGTTTTAACCAATGAGGACCCAGATACTTAGCTGATTGACACCTGAGACACAACACTACTTTCCTCCTGGATTGCGCATGTGTAGTCCGAAAGGTATGCCGGTTCCTCTCGAGGAAGCTCTCCTGTGGATCACACATCCCACGCTTCTTGTGGCCGGTCGTCATCAATAGCGGAGCAGGATGTCTTTGGCTTCCCGGTTTGCCTAGTGTACTTCTCTCTGTAGTTGACCCCTGCCTGGCTGGGAGCGGGCGTGGAAGCACAGCAAACGCTGGCCAAGTGGCCCTTCCGTCCTCAGCGTCTGCATACGGCAGATTTAAAACGGCAATTTGATCTGTGATGATTGCCTCCGCAATTTAGGCAACCCTCCTGCGGCCTTCTGGCAGATCGCGTCTTGAGGCAGTCGATTCCCTCAGAGTCTTCATCTACCTCTTCCTCAGGACTACCCTGTTGGTTGACGGCAGCCGATTTCGGTCCTAAGGAAGCTGCTGTCAAGTAGCGCTGAATTTGAACTGTCAATCTCTCAGCCATTTCAGCAGCTTTGGCCTCATCGACTGCTATTTGGAGGGTGATTTCAGAATGGGCCAACAACCTCCGCTGTAGATGCAAGTCCCTAAGCCCACACACAAACTGCTCTAGTAGCGCGTCATCTAACACAGGGAATTCACAATTGATAGCTTCTCTGCGAAGCATGGCCATATATTGATTGATCGATTCTCCCTCTCTTTGGAGACACTGCCTAAAAGCATGTCTTCTAGTGATCTTTGACAGGGCCGAAGCGTAGTGATTTTTTAATCTAGTCAAAAGAAGCTCCCACGGCACTGTATTGACTGACATAGGTGCTGACAGGGCTCGTGCTGTCCCAAACATCTCTGGCCCACAGGCACTAAGGAAATACCCTTTCTTCCTATCGCTAGTCACTTCAGCCAGATCATTTGCCATTAGGAAGCATTCGAACCATTTACAAAAGCCTCCCATGATTCTTTATCTGCGTTAAACGGCGTGAATGTAGGCATAGTCACCATTCTGTAGCAGTCTCTCACTCGTTAGCCACTGATCTGAGGGAACTTAGTATCCCACCTTCGTCACCAGTTTTGTGTATTCCTGAACAAGGAATCACGAGCTGAGGCAGGAGGCAAGTCAATCAGAAGATGTTTATTGTAAACCAGAACTAACAGAACTCAACTACTTCGGGTTGACAGCTTTTTATATGGCAGCTGTCAACCCGGCAACCAATTAGAAACCGTAATTCTCCTGCCAGAACGCTCCATGCGTTTAACCAATGAGGACCCAGATCCTTTGCTGATTGACACCTGAGACACAACAGGACAGCCAAGTCTGAAATGGTATAGGGGTTTCCTGCTTGAGCAGGGGGTTGGGCTAGAAGGCCTTCCAACCTAATCTACAGGGAATGATTAAAAAAGGCACGGTGGTAGCTACAATGGTGTAATGGAAACTCGTCTAGTTTTTATATGGATGTCGTACATGTGCCATCTTTAATTTGTTTTTACCCACAATCTGGAACAAACCCCCTGGCTAGTTAGACTTAAGCCTAATTAAGGAGTATTTATCTCCTCCCCTTGCCCTAAAGAATGAGGGTGAGAATAAATAGTGGGGCAAAACTTTCAGCCTAAACCAGCTTTTGCTATATTGGTACTTCTATCTACCAGTCCAACAGATAATCAACATGGCAAAAATATGCCTTAGGAAGAACCAGTTTTATATTCACATTGTTTTTCTCCTATTCCTAAATATTAGGTGCAACCACCCACTTCTAGCATGGATGAATTGAGAAAATAAGCATAAAATCCAAGACATTAAATCAAATATTTGTTTGCAACGGGACTATGCAGTGTTTCTGCCTTTATTTTAAGCTTAGTGTTTCTTCAGTATCAGCAAAATTCATTTCAATGCTTCTCATAAAGTGAGACATTGATCCGTAAGTTTATTACTCTTATTATTCTTTTGTTTTAATTTTATTCTACTGTTAATACAGTTTTGTTTTATGGTACATGATCAGCATTCATTTTTATCCTTAGTTATCTGTTTTTTTATGCCGAAAGCTGCTCTAATTAATGTCACCCTAAAAGAAACACAAACAGTCGTAAATGCTTAAAAGTTTAGGTTGTTTTGCCTTGGGGGAAAAAGCAACTTGTAAAACACCAGATTCTTTCCCCAAAAATTATTCCAGTTGCAGAACAAAAGACAGGTGACATTTTACCTCTCCCTTCTATAATGTTAAAATTTGAGATCATGAAAAGAAAATTAATTTTCAAAAGCTTTTGGAAGGAAAAAAAACAACATATTTCTTCAAGGATGTACTGAGGAAATGTATTGGGTTCACTGCTATATATGTTGAATATATTGTGTGTCAGTATCCCTAATACTTCTGGCCCACTGCTGTTCATTATTTTAGATAGAGCGTAGTGAGAACTTGGTGTGTGTTCTTCAGTTCTTTGCCCTATAACACAGCAATGGTCACTAGTAAAAGCAATAGCAACAGCACTTATACACTGCTTCATAGAACTTTACAGCCCTCTCTAAGTGGTTTACAGAGTCAGCATATTGCCCCAACAATCTGGGTCCTCATTTTACTGATCTCGGAAGGATGAGTCAACCTTGAGTCGAAACATTAGGTTGGCAGAAGCTGGAACAAGTAACGGGAGCTCACTTCATTACGCGGTGCGAGGGATTTGAACTGTCAAACTACCAACCTTTCTGATCAATAAGCTCAGCATCTTAGCCACTGAGCCATTGGGTTCCTTCAAAACATATAATGTACCATAAAACTAAAAAAAAAATCACAGTAGTAAGATTGTAAAATTACATAATCAAGAGTATGCGATGTAAAAAGGTTAAAACAAGATAGAGCCAGAGTTACAACTAAGAACTTAAGTATTACTTTCTATGTTTAAATGACAGCAGAGCAAAGTCGCAGCTTGATTGCTAACAGTTGGAAACATCTCTGCAACATCTTGTTTGAGGTCTGCAACATGTATAATAGTGGCCAAATAATTATAAGCATAATAAAAATCCAGCTTGACCTGAGGTTTACTTGCAATTCTCCTTCCATCCTTCCTTCCTTAGGCAGGATACATGTCTGGGATGCTGGTCCCAGTGGGTGTAGGCATTGCTGGAGCCCTTTTCATCCTGGGAGCACTTTATAGCATCAAGATCATGAACCGCCGTCGCAGAAATGGCTTTAAAAGACATAAGCGAAAGGTTGGTATTCTTTAAATGCTGTGAAACTGCTCGAGTTCTCAAATGATTGCTTGCTCTTGAAAAAGGCTGTCTTATCTTTCAAATTAACAGGCAGGGACTTAAAGCTGTTAAATGCCTATAATTTGCAGTTTGTGTTTTTGACATGAATGAAGAATGGCTTAAAGCAAGTATCCATTTACTGTTTTTGTATCAGTCCTTTCCTTTGAGGCAATCAAAGTTTATTCCTGTGGCCACATAGGCTGTGTTTCTGCTAAAAAGAGAATACATTGGCTTTATGTGAGAGAAATTAGATTTGTAAGATGCATTATTAGAAGAGAGCTAGTTTGGTGTAGTGGTGAAAGCACCAAGCTAGAAACCAGAAGATTGGGTGTACTTAGGCCAGTCATACTCTCTCAGCCCCAGACAGGAGGCAATGGCAAACCAATTCTGGAAAACTTCGCCACCTTTGCTTGGAGTCAAAAACTGACCCAAAGGCACACACACACATATACAGACACACAAAGCATGATTAAATACAGACTTTCCCAACCCAGAAGTGTTCAGCCACAATTTCCATCATCTTGGCTTAGTGGTTCAGATAGTATATCTGAAACACACTAAGTTGGAGAATACTTCATGATAGAATGACACTGGAAATCCAGTCTCAGCCCCCCCAAAAATATAAAAATTGGGACATGCACACATTAGTTTGTAGGTGATGTAGAATTAATGTTGTCTTTCCGCTTATTTTGAATTCTGTAGTGTTTTGGTGTAACTGAGTCACATTTTCTTAACCTTTTTAGACGAGGATTTTTTAAAAATCAATGACATCCCAATAGATCATAATCTTTTTGGCCAAATCTTTGTGATAACAAGAGATGGACGTTTTTTTCCTCTAAGGAAAAGGAAGAACTCAGGGTACCATGTAAGTCCCAGACCTGGTTGTACTCCAGCCTCATTAATGAAAAGACACAATATTTTATTAGTATTCAACTTAGGATGAATCCTGCAGAGTGAAATCTGCATCCCAGAGCAACCCAGTGCCATGCATGTTAACCCCAAATCAAATCAGCTGTAATCGGCTTACAACCTTACACCTTGGTAAAAGCTGCAGGGTAATTAAACCCATCATCTTATTTCGATAAGAATGAACTTATTGTTTGATCTGTTATATTGTTTTGCATTTGCTAGCTTTTGAGATTGGGCGAGTTATCCCAAATATCTACAAGGCACCTGCTTTGGTCTTTTTTTTTAATCTGTAAAAGGTTTTTATTTTCCATTTTTTCATTTTCATACACTCACATACCGGTATATAGTGTGCATAGCCGGAGCCATACAACATTAAACAATAATCGCAGCAATTCCTCTTGTCAACAATACCCCAAAAAATAGAAACCCAATATACCTCTTCCACTATCTGTACACCTCTTTCTTCCACCCCCCTCCAACTTTCTATCTTCCCTCCATCATCCCCCTCTACCCTACTTCCCCTCCCCCTCTACCACTCCTCTCTCCCGATCCACTCCCTCCTTCCTTCTCACCCTCCCTCCCATCCTCTCTCCCGCCCTCTCTATCCATCTTTCTTCTATCCCACTCCTCCTCCCCTTGGTGTATTTCCACTATATGTCAATGTACTTAACCTATCCTATTTTTACAGAGAAATTGCTTTGGTCTTGATGATTCTACTCTCGATCTGCTCCAAGTTTATAACTAACCCGGTGTTCTTCTATCTGGTGTCTTCCAGATTCATTGGACTTTAGCTCTTTGGAGATGCTGAAGTCCAGCATATGTGGAAGAAAGTAGGTTGAAGAAAGCTGCAGTAGCTGAATATTTCAAGGCAGGGAAGAAATAAACAATGTCTTCCTTCTTGTCTTCCTTGTAGCTGATGTTGTTCTTTTTCTTCTTCTTCTTTTTGTCTCTCTTTTTCACTCTTCACCCCAACTAGCAGAGAGAATTCAACAGCATGCAAGACCGGGTGATGCTTTTAGCAGACAGCTCTGAAGATGAATTTTGAATCCGGCTGCAAAGCTACATCATGTTCTCCAGTGACTTACTTTGTTTGCAAAGGGAGGTTTGCAAGTTTAAAAAAAAGTCTTTCTGCTGCATCCCAGCCCCTGTTGTGCATTCACATGGCTGTGTTGCTTTACACAACCGGTCCCCAAAAGGAGAAACACACATGGCCAAACACATCCCACTCACTGCATGTTGCAGCCTTTAAAAAAAAAAAAAACCACCATGCATTTGTGCAACTTCATTTCCATTGCACTGCATGTTTTTAAGGATGAAACTAACAAAGACTCCACTAAGAGTGGGGGACAAGGCAGGCTGAATGATAATAATGGTCCTAAAGTTTTAATTTTCATTTTGATGGTAGCAGTCAAAATGTCATCCTTTCCCATATTGTCTTGGGGAGGAGGATTTTTTTTTTAACCCAAATAATGCCTGTCAATCTCCCACTAGGATGCCTCTTCTAAGATGTGGGATTTCCTGAGCTGAAGTTCATGGTTTTGAAAATAATTGGCTGTGTTTAATTAACAAATGGGTCATCTAGAAGCAGTCCACCTCATAAACAGGATAGTAACTATGTAGGTAGAATACAATGAACAAGCACGTCATGTATATATAGTGTATTATGCTTAGGGCCAAACTAGATAGTTACATACCCAAGAGACATGTGTTTTGTTTTGTTCATTGTGAAACAAGTGGGAGTGGAAGAACAGTGGGGAGAGGGAAGGAGAGTGCTTTCATGAGCTCAGTGGGGGACCCATAAAGATCAAAGTACTAAGCAATTGTGACATATGCATGGCATACTTCACATGACTATTTACTCAGCTCCCACAGCTAAGAGCCTCTCTACTGTCTGCAATGTTCCCAAAGTGATATGGAAGTGGTCCATGTACATTTGATCTGGGAGAGATCATTACTTGGTGCTGTAGTCAGCAAATGATGGCAATGAGCCAGTGGTAAATGCAGGTAAATGTGTGACAGTGGTGCCCAAATTCCTGACACCTTGAGGCAAAGCACTTTTTGATCTGGGTTAAAAATTTAGAGTATACTTTTTGTGCACTCAGAGAAAAGCCAAGAGCTCGGGCGCATGTTCTTTTGCAGCTGCTTGGGTATTGAGCAAAGTTATTCAGCCCTATTTATTTATTTGGAAAACGTATATAGCTGCGTGGAGTCACCTGTGAGTGAGTGGGTAGCAATATAAAATTTCCAAATAAAATAAATAAATAAATAAATAAGACTGACAGTTCCGTATACGTCTTTGCTTCCATAAAGCACCCTGCCCCATTTCACTTCCTTTTCATTTAGCACTTCCAGTGAAAGCTGGCATTCTGTGGAACCACCCTCTAGCGTTCTATTTTTTTACAAAAATAACTCTAGATTCAATAGATATTTTCATTTCTGTTCTTGGAAAATAAACATGGTGGCCGCATGTCATTTCTTTTTCTTTCTTTTTTCTTTTTTTGGAAAAAAATGTATCTATTGGCTTAGGAAAGAAAAGATCCAATTGGGCACCACATTTTGTGGAGCATAATAAGAACTATCCTCATTGGCCGTGTCCACAGCAGAAGCTGTTTTGAAAATAGGCGAGCCTCTAGTAGCCATTTCAAGGGAGCTCCCTCCAAGATGTTCAGAATTCCAAATATGCAAACTAGCCAACGCATTGCCTAACCTAGTCTGATTTATTGGATCCTCTCCACTTGAGTCAGATAATCATTCCCATTCTTCCTACTCAATGGGGATGATAGGAATATTTCTATACAATCTGGAGGGAGTTAGAGGTGGGGAAGGCTGGTCTAATTAATTGTTCAACTTCCTTGGGAATAAAAATGTGCTTCTGACTTGGAGTTTTTCCAACACCAGTTAACTCAACTAGTAAAGAGCTCTTGTCTTGCTTTCCATTAAAAGACAAGAGGCGTGTATTAAGCTAGACCTTTGGTTACTACTCCCAATTATTATCCACCCTGAGCTACTACAACTGTTAGGGGTTTCAGGAAGAGGTCACACTCAGCAATATTGGCTAAAGCCAGAATTTCTGCATACTAAACAAACAACCTTCTGCTGAGTTCTGGCCTTTTTTTTTCCAAAAGATAGAGAATGAAATGAAAGCTATAACAAGAAATCTTTAGCTTTATTAACAATTAAGTGATTGCCGTTTCTGATATACTCTAACTTAATTTTACCAAAATGCTTTGCCTCTTTGGCTCCAATGTTTTGGGAATCATTGTCTCATCACTTTACCTGATGGAAGTATGTGTAAATACATCCTCTATGTAGGGTTTCAATTTGATCTTCCAAAACGTTTTGGAGGATATTTCTTTAATGACCCTCCTTAGGGTTATGTGAAGGTGAGAAAAAAGGAGTTCAGAGTAGCAGTACACCACAAAGTAAATAGCAGGTAAGCAGGAAAGAAGTACGAAAACAGTTGATGTGTCTCTAATTTCAGGCTTCTAGTCCATAGAGAGCGATTTGTTATCTTAAGGATATTAAACACTATTTTTGTAGAAAACACACAGACACACACACACACACACTACATAAACAGGAAATGTCTTAGTAAGAGTGGCTTCCTAGCATAGTATCCCAAAACTGTAGACAAGGGGGTCCTAAGACTTCCAGCCAATTGTAAACAAAGCAATATGGCTGCAAGGAACAGCAAACTGGGACCATGGATGCCCAAACCAGAAGCTCCCAAGACCAATGATGTGCCAACAAGGGCTACAATGTGATGTGTAGCACATAATATGTTGGGCTGCCTTTTTTGATCTGGCAAGGGCTGAAGGCCATAGCATGACGTTGAGATGATAGAGATGACAAAGATGATTCAGAAGCAACAGAATGGATGAGGTGCTCTAGACCAGGGGTGTCAAACTCAAAGCCAGTGGACTGGATCTGGCCTGTGGGGCGCTTAGATCTGGCCCACAGGGCCACTCTGGAAACAGTGAAGGACCAGCCCGCGGTGCCTCTGCCAGTGAAAATGGAGCTCAGGAGGGCCGCACACTCTTTCTGAGATCCATTTTTGCTAGCAGAAGGCTGCAGGAGGCCGTCGCAACTGAAAACAGAGCTCAGGGGGAGCATGCAACCCTTACGAGCTCCTTTTTCGCTGGGAGAGGGCTGGAGGCAGACACGGCTAAAAACAGAGCTCAGGAGGCATGTGGCCCTTCTGAGCTCTGTTTTTACTGGCAGAGGGCGGCAGGAGGCCGTTGTCCCCCTAGTCTTGCCCAGGCCACCACAGGTGCCCCTGACATGAGTGACATCAAGCTGGCCAGGCTCACCCATTCCCCGAAGTCAAATATAACTCTGATGCAGCCCTCAGTAAAATTGAGTTTGACATCACTGCTCTAGACTAAAGATGAAAGATCATATTTTGGATGCTTCCAATTCTCCCCCTCCCCCCAACTCTAATAAAACCATAAATTCACGGAATCGAAACTTCTATCCTCGATCTGTCAAGGTAACTTTTTTTCAAGAATGCCCATAAAATAAAATAGAGACACTCTTTGCCTCCTCCTCTCCATGCCTGCCAGTTCAGGCAAGCCCTCTCTGTATCTTCTAGTGCATGTTCTCCTCCCACCCAATGGCTCACTACAGCAGAGTCGAAGCAGCCAGTCCAAGAAGAACAGTTCTGCCCCTTGCAGTTTCTCTAATGGCTCTTTTTGCTGGATCAGATATGGCAGGCCCCAAATGTCACAGGCCAGAGCTTGGGACTGATCCCTCTCTTCCTGATTCACCCCCAGAAGGCATAGAATGTCTCAAAATGCAGGGCATTCCAATAGGAAAGGGAGTGATACTAGATGCCAAGCGTAAGAGTTTGGATGTTTAACTCAGCTTTGATTGCTTTAGCCAGCAAGAGGTCCCTTGAGCCCTTAACTAGAGCCCAAGGATAGACGGGGCTTTAGTTAAGGCAGGGATAGAAACTGAGCCCCATTACATGCCAGGCGATTTCTCTTCCATGCAGGCTCAGTCTTCCTGCATCTCACAACACAAAAAGCTGGCTAAAACTGGAATTGCTTTTGAATTTGGGAAAAATACCCCTGGAGATTTCAGGGCTCGAAGAGAAATATTTTGCGTTTGTCTTGTTAGCATTCTAACCTGTGTAGAACTGGATTCTGAAAAAAAGCAACTAGGAAGAGGAATATAGTGCAAAGTAGATAGAGGGTAGAGCTTGAGGTGCATCTCAGGACTCCTAGTCCTGCATTCTAGTTATAGACCAGCCTTCCACAACCTGGAACCCTCTGGATGTGTAAATGTGTTGGTTGGGATGAAGAGTGGTAGTCCAAAATCCGAGCTGTCCAGTGGAAGCTATGGCGATGTCACGATGTGCCTAAACAGTTGGAGTGTACCAGGTTGGGGAATGCCGCTTAGGGCCTTTGGTGAGTCACTTTGGTCAACCCAATTCTTCATCTTTTGGGTAGGAATAAGAGACCTACCTCACAGGGTTGTTGTGAGGGCAAGCCAATAAAGTTTTGAAGCACTTGGCCATTAAATGTGTCCTGTCAGGAATATTGCGCATAAAGAAAACAAAACAGTGTTGCTTGTTAAAAAAAAAAAACCTATCCAGCAGCCATGTGGGCATAAATGATTAGCGGCAGATAAAAAATGTAGGAAAGATTAAAAAAAATGGGCTTCTTTTCCTGGGAACATTTGATTTATCACGGCCTTGTCTGAGGAACACATTAATGAACAAGTGATTAGTTCTGGGTGATGATTTTCTGATTTTCTGCACTTTGGCTCTGCACTTTGGCTTGCTATGAAGTTCTCCTAATTGGAAGAAAAGACGTCTGGAAATACCTTTGCTTTTAACGACCAAAAGAGAATCAGGTTCCCTCCTGGCTACTCTTAAAACACTGTGGTGCCATTTTTCGGCCCCTCTGGATGATGGACATCCAGGCTTTCATAATGACCACAGCTGGACTGTTTGGGGAAGAGGCAATCCCAGGGGATCAAACTTTGTTTTTGCTAGAGGTGGCTGGCAGAGCAAAGCTGAAAGCAGCAGGGAAAGGTATTCATCTTGGCTTCAAAGAGCAAGGAGTAAAGGATAAAGGAGGGAAGTTTTCAAGTGCAAGGAATGTTTGTTTAAGGAAAGCTGTGCTTAAACACGTGCGGCATAAAATGCATCTTTAAATTTCATATATTGGCAGGATGCATGTACAGTGATTAGAGTTGCAGCAGCAGAAAGCGAGGATGAAAATCTAATCTGAAATCACTGCCTGCTGTGAATATATGTCATTTAGAGTTGAGCTGCAAGAGTCTTGGTGATCTGATCTTCTTTGTTTTCTTGCACACATTTCATTACCTGACTAGGTAACATTGTCAGTGCTAGTGAGTGTGGGGTTTGCTCTTTGTTTCCGTAAAGGAGCATGTCCTCTCAGTGCTGGTGGGGATGTGGTCTTCTCCTTGGTAATTCCTTGAATAGGATATTATTGTTTTCTGCGTAATACCTTAGGAAAGCCTAACAATAGTACATCCTAACAATATTATAAATAGAGGAATTACTAAATAAGAGCCGAGGTGGCACAGTGGTTAAATGCAGCATTGCAGGCTACTTCAGCTGACTGCAGTTCTGCAGTTCGGCTGTTCAAATCTCACCGGCTCAGGGTTGACTCAGCCTTCTATCCTTCCGAGGTGGGTAAAATGAGGACCCGGATTGTTGTTGCGGGCAATATGCTGACTCTGTAAACCGCTTAGAGAGGGCTGAAAGCCCTATGAAGCGGTATATAAGTCTAACTGCTATTGCTATTGCTAAAGAGACAAATAAGTAGACAAACAAGCACAAAACAGTACCTTAATCAAGGAGCTACCAAAAAAAAGAGACATGATGGCTCAGTGGCTAAGATGCTGAGCTTGACAATCAGAAAATCCCTAATGCACATAACAGAGTGAGCTCCCGTTCCTTGTCCCAGCTTCTGCCAGCCTAGCAGTTCGAAAGCATGTAAAAATGCAAGTAGAAAAATAGGAACCATCTTTGGTGGGAAGGTAACAGCTCTCCGTGCGTCCTCGGCATGCCGACCACATGAGCAGGCCACATGAGCACAGAGATGTCTTTGGGCAGTGCTGGCTCTTCGGTTTTGAAACAGAAATGAGCACCGCCCCCTAGAGTCGGGAATGACTAGTACATATGTGCTAGGGGAGTCTTTACCTTTACCAAGGAGAAAATCACACTCCCACCAACACTGGCAGGACAAGTTATAGTATAAAAACAGGGAGTAAACCCCATTCTCACTAATACTGATGATGTAAACTAGTTGGGTAATGAAACATTTGCAAGCAAACAACCAAGCTCAGAGAGCACCAAGGATTCTCATTGCTACTTACACAATTAGATGTTGCTTTTAGGCACTAATGATTCTTTCCACCAGTGCAGTTAGAAAAATGTTTCTCAAATTTAGCAACTTCAAGATATGTGGACTTTAACTCCCAGAATTCTCCAGCCAGAATTCTGGGATTTGAAATCCACCTGTTTTAAAGTTGCCATGTTTGAAAAACACTGGGTTAGAAAGAAAACAAGGAAAACAATTGTTCAGCAATAGAAGAAAAAGTTAAATTCATTTTTTTGCTCCAATCTCTAATTATCACCATTCCTCTTTTACTTGCATTTGCAAAAGGGTGCATTTAAATGCAAGAAGTCAAACTTCGCTTTCAATTTTCTTCTTGAACCTGGCATTTATACTCAGAGACATACAATGACCACAATTTCTTAGAAAAATAAAAATAAAGGACAAACCTGAAAAAGGGAAAATTTTGAAAGAGGTTCATAAAGATAGCATTGTTTATAATTTTGCTTCACAATAGAAAATTCAAGAGCAAAACCAAGAAAATAAATAAATAAAGGACATATGATAACTGTAGCTGATGCATTAAGTTAGAGATCCATGTTTCAGTACGAGTTATGAAATCCTGCTTTAATTTAATCTGGAAAAGGGAAGCCAAACTAACAGAGTGGGACAAAGGAGGATATTATCTAACATGAAACTGTCGGCTGTCTCAGACTTTAAGTGGAACAACATTTTCAACCTGTCTTTAGTCCAAGAAATTCTGGAAATGAATGCAGAATTGGTCCATCTGAAAAACCACATTCATTGCAACCCTGTCAAGTGGACATAAGATACTGACTATCCTGGGAGTATCCAGTGTTTCCTGTAGCTCATTGGAGATTTCCCTCTTTTATTCCCAATCCTCAAACATTAATAACCCCAAATAAAACACTGATTTTTCTGTAAAATATGCTCCTGCTTTATTGTGCCCTTGCAGAGAAATCCAAGACTACTTTCAGTTTGGCAAGGCTGGTTCTAATCAAATAAAGTGAGGCTGATAATTAACTAACCTAAATTCTCCTGAGTGGGGGAAGGGGGAGAAGAGTCATGAGATAAAAAAGATCAGATGGGAGAGGCATTAATTCTTCTAAAAGTGAAAAGGGCTGGCCACTTGCCAAGAAATAGCATTAAGACAGACTCTGCAATGCAGAGAACATGATATCCAAAACCCCACCAATCAATTGGAAGGAGATGTTCCATATTTTTTTAAGGTGGAATGGAGACAGAGGTGGGTGTTACATACTGTAGCAACCATTTCGCCCAGAACTGGAAAATGTGAATGAGTGCATGCGCACGCTCAATGAGTGAATGTGCATCCGCGCATTCAGGCGGCACCATGGCGATTATATAAGACGGGATAGTGCTGGGGTGGTGGTGGTGGTGTCGTAAATACCAGTTCGCCCAAACTGGTCTGAACTGGCAGCAGCCCACCTCTGGATGGAGGCATGCTCAAAGTATTACTATTCACGGTACCTGTCCCTTTGTTGCCTCCAAGAAGCAAGTTTTATAGATGATGGAGATGATCACAAGGTTTCTAACCAGGCTCAGTCATCAAAAGCAACCAAGACTGGAGAAATGTCTTATCAAGCCACAAATGGTCGTAGAGTCTCTTCTATAGTTTTCCTTCAGGGCTTCTTAATGATTATCTTTTTGTACTGAAGACAAGGGCTGTTGGAAGATGGTTTTGATCAGTATGCTTCTGCACCCTCAATGCTTAAGAGGAAATGGAAGTGAGAGAATACTTATAATGTGAATTACCATTCTGTCCCATTACATCCTGATAGCAGCCAAGGTCTTAGAACTTAGACTTAGAAGAACATTATTGTCATTTTGAATGTACACTAATTGGCATACATTAAAATGAAATTTTGTTGCATACAGCTCTCAAAGGGTCTCCATCTCCAATATATACTACATAAACATGACAAAATAAATACCATATTTTTCGGAGTAAAACCAGGGTGCGTCTTATACACTGAATACAGCATTTTTAGCTTCCTGAACCCCCCCCTTTGCAAAAATGATTGTGCATAGCCTTTAGGAGGCTTCCAGAGTGCTCCTGGGGGCTGGCGAGGGCAGAAATGAGTAAAAAATGGACCATTTTTGGCTCATTTTTGTCCCCCTTACCCCTAGGACCACTCTATAAGCCTCCTAAAGGCCATGCATGCCATTTTTTTGATAAAAACATACCTGTTTTGATGGAAAATTGGCCATTTTTGGGAGGTCTGCAGAGTGCAACTTTTTAAAAAAAATTTCCTCTTCAAAATCTTGGTGCGTCTTATACTCTGGTGCATCTTATACTCCGAAAAATACAGTAAATACAAAATTATGCATCTACTCACATATATGGCACGGAGAAATAATGCAGTCTAGATCAGATGTATATATGTACATGGTGAGAAAAACAAATCTTGCGAGTATACCAGAACCAATCCTTCTCTAAGGATTCTTCTTCCTAAGTGCTCTAGCCCAGTGTTTCTCAGCCTCAGTCAGGGTGGTAATGAGGGACTCTGGCCTTCCCCAGTTTCCTCCAAGGCCAATGGAGCCACCTTCTCAATCGCTGTCAGTTCTTCTTCCAGCTCATCTTTCCCCCCGAAGATTCAGATTCCGACAGCGCCATGACGCCAATGGAACTAAGGATGATTTGTCCTCACATATGGAATAAGGATGATATGAAGCACAAGGAGGAAAAAATGTTTTCAATCCATGATCGTGATATGGATGGATCCAAGTAAGGACACATCCTCTGTTTTTGAGGAGCATCATTTGGGACAAGAGCTTCTCCCATACACATAAAAACCTTGCATGCAGTTTTCAATCCATTTGTCCACATGGAGGAATTATTTAATGAATCAATTACTTTTCAGTCATACCGATTCCTAAATTTGAGTGGTACAATCAAACAGGTTGATCCCTTCCACAAGAACAAGGCCTCCCATATTAGAACAAGAACACAATCTGAAATTTCATCAAAATTGCCTTCAGAGCGATGGAATCTTATTTTAAGAATTAAGTTATTTTGAGCTTGGTTTCAGTTGACTTTCTTCTTGTGGTGGTTTGCTAGGCTACTTATCTATTTTCTAGGGTTCAAGCATAATGAATAAGGGTGATGATTAAGGGAGGGGGGGTAGGCAAAAGAAGGAAGAACTTTTACCCAAGACTGGAAGGCCTTCTGGAGCATCGTCCAGTTTGCAATTTCAGGATATTTGTGGAAATTTACTTTAAGGCAAGATTTACATTCCGTTTCACATGCTCTGGCAAGAACTTTTGGATCAATTCTTTCCATGTGCAAGAAAGAAGGGATGGTAGACACAACTGGTAGCAGAGGTTAGAACAAAGCCATATAATTACCAAGGACGAGTCTGGTGGTTGGACTTTTAAAAAAACAATTTTTGTAAATTTCAGTTATTTACTCATTTGAGTAAACATCTATAGATGACATACCTGTCACCCACCCCTCACACACAAACAAGTCCCCATTTTGCTATGCCCGGCTTCAAAGGCAGTTAATATATAGTGATAAAGGTCAGAATGATATCAAAGGATTGATTTATCTGAAATTTTACAACATCTCACAATATTTTTTTTAGTTTATAATTTTATTAGGATCAAACCAAAACAAAAGTGTACAAAATAATTCACATGTTTTGTAGGACTCCTGTTTGAACCCTTTATTGTAATAAATTAAAATAGCAAAAGGAAAACGCATTAAGGAACATTGAACATAACTTCAGGCTGTAATTTCAGAATAGGAGAATTAAAGAGGATTTTGTTTTTCTTTCCTAAGTAATCAGACGGAAAATTGGAAGGATACATACACAAACTTCCCTTTGGGGGGCATCTGCAATAGGGGGCAAAAAAGTCAAGATCCTAACTATAGCGATGTGATTGAAGCCCTTTTTTAAGAGCACACAATCACACAATCGTGACTATGATTTTAGTCTTTTTTGATTCCCCTTGGCTCAGAAGCCCTGCTTTTCCCTAGACTTCCTGAAATCACTCTTTAGTTTTCCTTTCTCCCTTGCTTAAAAAAAAACATGTCACATGTCAAGTCCTGCATTTCAGAGGTGGGTTGCTCCCAGTTCAGCCCAGTTTGGGCAAACCAGTAGTGGCATTTAGGCCTGGGTCGCAGAACCAGCAGCGGCCCAGGCTGGCCATGCCCCAGAACCGGTTCCCTGGTCGCCACTCCCATTGTTTAGTAGTGCGGGTGTGTGCGCAGTTCAATGTAAATTGTTCTGCACATGTGTGAAGAACAATTTGCAGTGAACTGCGCACACGCACGCAATGCTCATCAGGCGTGCACACGAGAGAAGTGAACCGATAGTAAAACCGGCAGCAATCCACCTTCACCTTGCTTCAAATCATGGCTTCCTGCAATTTAGGGAGGCACAGGGAAGTTTTTTATGTTCCAGGTCAGCTAGGCAGAGGCAGCCTTCTGTAGAGTCCTTTATTTCTCTGTTAAATTGTACATCAACCAGCTGGTAGGGCTTCACCCCAATCTTCCCTGAAGGCAGTCACTCACAGACCCACAAACAAAAGCTAGGATACAACAAGCCAATTTGCAAAGGCAGAGAGGAACAAGGTGTAAGTTCATGGGGTAAAGTCCAGAGTTAAGGTCCCCAGGGCAAGGCAAGTCCATGAAGCAAAGGCACACAAGGCAAGAAACATGAGTCAAGGCTGAGTTTTTCCCAAGGCTGGGGAGTGCATGCCAAAGGTAATAATTGTTCCTGGCAAAGACAACCTCTCCCCCAGCCTCTGCAACCTAAGCCAGGTGTTCCTTATGAGGAGGGGTGGAGCGACCTCCTCGCAGGCCTCCTTTGAGGTTGCCTCCGCTCTACTCTCCATACCCTCCAATTGAGTAAGGGATGAAGCTGTTGCTCATCTGTGGGGATCTGTTGCCTCTCAACATCACTGCCTGCCTGCAGCCAACTCTCCCCTCTGTCTGTGAGGGCAGGCAGCTCCCCATACAGTTGACCACCTCCGCTAATGCTTGAGGGACCTGGGACAGCATCGTCCTCAGCCCCTGGCCTCTCCAAACATTCCAAGGGAGATGTGTTATCCTTGTCAGGAGATCCTGGTTTCAACTCCTCCTCCTCCGAGCATCTGATAGGGCAGGGGTGAAATTCAGCAGGCTCTGACAGGTTCTGGAGAACCAATAGCGGCAATATTGAGTAGTTCGGAGAACTGGCAGATACCACCTCTGGCTGGCCCCAGAGTGGGGAGGGAACGGAGATTTCGCAGTATCCTTCCGCTGCCACACCCACCAAGCCATGCCCACAGAATCGGTAGTAAAAAAAAATGAATTTCACCACTGCGACGGGGCCATGACAGAAGTGTTGGATGGGAAAGATCAATGAGTCTCCTAACTTGCAATATACCCGCAAAGACAGCCTGTTGCCAGATTTAGAACCCCAAAGAATGATTGCCCTGCCAAACTAGCTTCAGTATCTTTTGAGTAGTGAAAGGAGATAAAGGATGAGGGAGCTCACCTTGTCCTTGCAGGCAGCAAAGTGTTTCCAATTCCTCTGTCTAATTTGAAAGAACCTGCCAGCTGGATCAGAGCCTCGAGGGTTAGGGTTAGGATTAGAAGTAGAAGGACTTGGAATCCTGAATGCCCAAGCTGAAGTTGGGGCTCCTTCCCCGTTGCCTGTTCACCAGGGGTGAAATGCTACCGGTTCGGACCGGTTCACCCGAACCGATAGCAAAGATGCCAGCTGTTTGCCTGAACCAGGAGTAAAAAAAAAATGCTATAGGTTCAGGTGAACCGATTTTTTCGATGATCAGCCGTGCCACATGATTTAGATTAGCTAGAAAGCAGGAAATCCCGCTTTCTAGCTAATCTAAATCGTGTGACACAGCTGATTCCCTCCTCACTGTTCACTTCCCTCGCTGTTTGTTTACTCGCTTGCCCAGCCCGCTGAGTAGCAGGCCCTGCCCACCCACCAGGACATCATTTTGATGCTCTGTGCATACGGGGAAGGTTCTGCGCATGCACAGAGGTGCCATTGGCTACCGAACTGGTAGCAAAGGTAAGTGGATTTCACCCCTGCTGTCCACCTCTTTGTCTCCCCCCCACTTTGGAATTTGATAGAAAGGGGCCCAAAGCAATATCCAATTAACACAGTTTTTTTCCTTTTGAAGGAAAGCTATGCCTGTTGAATTCCTGCCTGGTGAGATCTTGAGGGCTCTGCTGAAACAAACCCACAAGTGTTTGTGGTGAGGAGATGATTTTGTCTTGATGTATGTACCCCTTTCTCTTTCTTTTTTTAAAAGCTGCCCAGAAATATTTTTTTTATTTCAGTGACCTTCTAAATACTGTAAAAAGGATAAAATAAAATATCTGTCCTTCAGGAAGCCTTTGTTCCCTCATGCCCCCTCCCCCTTGATGTATAATGGGGTACATAAGAAAGGCAGGCACCCCCATCTGGCAGGAAAGTTTGGGGTGGGAATTAAGGCTAATCTGATATATTTCTTTGGTGCTCCTCTCATTCCAACTCTGCTGGTAAAAGTGTCATTTGGGAAATGCCTAATTGGGCTAATGCTGGACCTAAATCCCAGGCCTGAAAATGCATTTAAACTTCATAAAAGATTGAAAGACAAGCCACACATCACCATGACGGGTCACCTGCCTTAGCATCTTTCTTCAGTCTTCATGAATAAAGAGAATGGTTATGATTAAAGAGAATCTTGGGAATTGGCGCAATTCTAAAGCATCTGAACATGCCAGATTGGGGCAGGTTGGTTTTAGAAATTCTTGTTTCATTATTTTAAAAGTTTCTGACAACAAGGAAAACATTCCATCCACCCATCCCTGCATCCATCCCTGCATCTCTCCATCCATCCATCCATCCATCCATCCATCCATCCATCCATCCATCCATCCATCCATCCATCCATCCTTCCATCCATCCATCCATCCATCCATCCATCCATCCATCCATCCATCCATGTATTTCTCCTTTCCCCACAGCAATGTACCCATAGCACAATAAAAACAAATGGATCAGGTTTTTGCTTGTTGTTCTTTTATCTTAAAGTAAGCCAATAGAAATAGTGCTAAAAGAATTCAGAGCATTCATTTGAAGGAGGCAATCTAAACATTGAATCTAAAAGTTCCGCTTTATTCTGTATTTCTCATACTGCCCCTCTTGAGCATTGCTTCTGGTTCAGAGAATCAGAAAAACTGGAGCAGGCTCAGAGAAGGGCAAAGAAGCCAACCAGGGAACTAGGAAGGAACTCCATTCTATGAAGGGAGAAATTCAAGTGATTGAGGATATTCAGTCTTGGGATAAGTGAAGTGTGATGGGGCATGAAAGCTCTCTTCAAATACCAAAAAAGGATCTCACTCAGCACCATGTCCAGAATATCCTTTTTCTAACATTTCAGAGGGACAGGATGCAGATTAGTCAATTGAAGTTGCAGGAAGGCAGATTCTAAGGGAGTATTTGATAAGGGAACCAATTCAGAGGTGGGTTCCTACTAGTTCGCACCGGTTCAGCCGTGTAGGTAGTAACTTGGCTTGCCACGCCCCTGAACTGGTTCTCTTGGTGGCGCCATAGGCGCTGCCATCTTGTTTTTTGCTTCTGCGCATGCACAGAAGGCCTTTTTTTTAGTATTGTGCATGCACGCCCGTGCAGCACGTCCCTGAGTGAACTGGCAGCAGCAGCCGGAACCCACCCCTGAACCAATTATCAAAAAATGCTTGGCTGCCGTTGAATGGGTGTCTTCCAGAGGTGGTATTCAGCCAGTTCTGACCAGTTCTGGAGAACCAATAGCAGAAATTTTGAGTGATTTGGAGAACCGGCAAATAAGGTGGCCCCTCCCCTGCTGTCTCCCAGCCTCCCAGCCGATCTT
The DNA here is from genome assembly GCF_051295495.1 of Thamnophis sirtalis. NCBI lineage: Eukaryota > Metazoa > Chordata > Lepidosauria > Squamata > Natricidae > Thamnophis > Thamnophis sirtalis. Next base: position 153,113,114 of record NW_028261381.1, on the reverse strand, counting down.
CTTTTGTTGACCTGAACAGGAGAACAGAGCGGGAAGGCAGGTTAATGTGGTGGAGAGGGAATGGGGATGTTGCAGTAGCCTTCCCCTGCCACGCCCACAAAGCCATGCCCACAAAACCACACCACACCCACAAAGCCACGCCCACAGAACCGGTAGTTAAAAAATTTGAATGCCACCACTGGTGTCTTCAGGCAGTGACTGGGCATCCATCTTTTGTGGGCACTGTCACTTGGATTCCACATTGAGCAGGGCATTGGACAAATGGCCTCTTGCCAGTGCTAGGATTCAAGAGTTCTGTAATTTAATACTTGTCTACCAGCCAAAGGGGAAAAAAGGCTCAGTGGATTTGCACTGGGGGTGGGTGGGTGGGTGGATATTCTGCTCTCCAAGAGCCTCCATCCAAGCAATCTCCACTTAGGTTTAAAAACAACATCTCATAGTCATCCAGATTCCAGTCTGCTTTCCAAAGAGCAGTAATTGGTGGCTGCTCACAATTGGTCCTATCAGAACCTATCCCGGGATCAGCCAGCAGGAAGGGGGGGGGGGGGCTGATTCAGCAACTTGTGCCAAGCAGGCTGTCTATCTTGATCAACTTATTGATGATTCTCCCACCTCCCTGCCAGCAATGCAGTATGCTTGGAGTCTTGGTAGCTACAGTAGGCAGGAAAGTGGAGGATTTACAGTTATGGGAAGCAAGCCCTGTTTTTTAAGAGGCAACCTAGTTGCTTTATATAATAGGGAATACGGGAGAGGGTTTGGAAGGGAGCCTCTCGCTTCAATTCCAGTGGCCTCACTTCCACCTTCTGCATGATCAGACCTTCAAGTCAGGAGAATCCTAAGTGGAGAGAAGCCTCTTAGATGAGACTCTTCGTTCTCATGGCAGGGTCTTCAGAATGATTCTCTTCTCTGATTCTGCAAAATCTGCAGTGCAGGGAGCCCAGCAATTGAAGTCACAGGGTGAAATGGGGGAACACTGGAATGCATCTGTCAGCAAGAAGCCTTTGCCAGGAGAATGTTGGCTCCCCCAGGGGTAGGAAGCTGCCGGTCTTATTACCGGTTTGCAACCTGCGCACCATGTGCGCGCATGTGCTGTTCAGTGTAAATTGTTCTTCATGCATGCACAGAACAATTTACAGTGAACCGTGCATGCGCAGTCACTAAAAAAACAAAATGGTGGTAGCCAGCAGTGGTGAGGGAACGGTTCAGGGGTGTGGCAGGCCTGGGTCACTGCTGGTTCTGCAATCCAGGCCTGAATTCCACTACCGGTTTGGCCGAACCGGGCTGAACCAGCAGCAACCCACCTCTGGCTCCTCCCCCTCCCTCCAAAAAAAATCCCAGAAAAAAAGTTTAATTAGAGAAATGTAGGCATTTTGTGTTTTATGAATTTTCCCAGTGTCTTCCTATAATTCTGAGGCTATAAGATAATTTTCTCCAACCCTGTGCCCTCAAGGTATTTTGGACATAAATTCCCAGTCTCCCTAGCAGAACAAGAGGACCAGTTTGGGGAAGACTGTAATAAGACTACTACTTTAAAGCACTCCATGGTAGTGGATCTGGGTACTTGAGAGACCGCCTTCTGCCGATTACCTCCCTTCGACCGATTAGATCGCACAGATTGGGCCTCCTCCGGATTCCATCTGCCAGTCAATGTCGACTGGCGACTACACGGAGGAGAGCCTTTTCTGTTGCAGCTCCGACCCTGTGGAACGATCTCCCCGTCGAGATTCGTACCCTCACCACCATCCAGACCTTCCGCACGGCCCTTAAGACCTGGCTCTCCCAGCAGGCCTGGGGATAGGTTCTTAATTTACCCGCCCGAGTGTTGACTGTTGAATGCAAGTTGTGTTTTATTATTTTATTTTGTTCACTCACTGTTTGTCTTTTGGTATTGCACCCCCTTCCCTGTGATTGTAAGCCGCCCTGAGTCCCCTCAGGGAGAAGGGCGGCCTATAAATCTTAATAAAATGTCTAAAAAAATATCTAAAAATGTCTACCAAATACCGTATTTTTTGGAGTATAAGTCATACTGGAGTTTAAGATGCACCAAGATTTTGAAGAGACAAATTTAACAAAAGTTTTTGCACTCTTCAGACCTCCCCAAAACAGCCCATTTTTCATGAAAAAGGGCATGTATAGCCTTTAGGAGGCTTATAGAGGGCTCCTGGGGACTGAGGGGAGGGTAAAAACATTTTAGCTCTCCCCAGCCCCCAGGTGCACTCTGGAAGCCTCCTAAAGGCTATGCACAGCCATTTTTGCAAAGGGGGTGGGGTTTCAGCAGGCCTAAAATGCTGTATTCAGTGTATAAGATGCACCTAGATTTTCACCCTCTTTTTTGAGGGAAAAAGGTGCGTCTTATACTTTGAAAAATACAGTAATTTGTAGCTAAAATTGCACATGAAATGGCATAGAAAAGGACCCACTTATCAACACAAGAGCTGTGTATTTATCATATTTTGTTAGAGATGGAGAGGAATCTCATTTATGTAGATCATTATTTCTCATTCTTAGCAACTTTAACATAAGTGGACTTCAACATCAAGAATTCCCCAGCCAGCATGCTGGGAGTTGATGTCCATATGTTAGTTCTGGGAAATGGTCCACTCAGAAAGGTGTGGTGGCCTAGAAGTGAAGACATTCACCTCCCATGCAGAAGGTTGAGAGTTCAATCCTAGGCAACAATAGATGGATGTTTCTCTCTCAGGGTGTCAACGAAAAGTATCTGCTGTGAATTCCATGTAGGTGACAGGAAGGGCATATGGCCAGTAAATGCTCAGTTCCATTCAGCCACCTGGACTCTACCGCAAATAAAGGCATTACAGAGTCTTAAAAGGGGAAAAATCACTCATCTTAAAGTTATCAATGTTGAGAAATACTGACATAGAAAAATGTGGTGCCAGGTCCTGACATTGGGACTGGCCGTATCACGGAATGAAAGGACGTCCCAAACAGCAAAGCCTGGTCAGAAAAACAAGACTCAGAGTTTCATCAATCATGTTTTATGGCAGGAAAAGGGCTAGGATACTGAAGCTTGACAACTGGATACTGTGCTCAAAACAGCACCTTTGAAATCATTACAGATCAAGGGATCTCAGTGAATTGCTTAATCCTCTTTTTCACAGACAGTTTAACCCAGCATTTCCCAACTTCAGCAACTTTAAGATATGTGGTCTTCTGGGAGCATTCTGGGAATTGAAGTCTACACATTTTTAGGTTGCTGAAGTTGAGAAACATTGGTTTAACTGAAGAGTTAACTACTCTTTTACCAAAGAAGACTGAAATGTCCATCTGTTCTTCCTTTGTCATGTCTTGAAAAGCTCCCCTTTCTGTCCTGGGCCCTAAGAGTTTACATGCACTGGGAGAGGATAAAATTGGGTCCAAGCTCCTACCAGTATATTTGCTCACTCATTCTGTATCACTCTCAGAGTGTCTTGTAGAAGAAAGGGACTGCCTGCAGGAGGAAGCCTGCAAGAAAGATCAGTGGGATCTTTCTTCCCTAACAATGTAATGAACTGTAGCAAGGCTAAGCAAAGCCCATCTCTTTTTTAACAGTGGTACTTGTGATTTCCAAAATTAGATGCCTCAAGACAAAGAAGAACTGAAAAGATTATAGTAAATATTTATGTTTGGTAAAATGTCCTCCTAAAAGAAAATATAATGGATTTTTCTGTGTAATAATTATAAAATAAATGTATCTAAGAAATTAAACTAAGGTGCATAACTCTATATTACTATCATCCATCCATCCATCCATCCATCCATCCATCCATCCATCCATCCATCCATCCATCCATCCATCTATCATCTATCTATCTATCTATCTATCTATCTATCTATCTATCTATCTATCTATCTATCTATCTATCTATCTATCTATCCATCCATCTATCCATCTACCCATCTACCCATCTACCCATCTACCCATCTACCCATCTACCCATCTACCCATCTACCCATCTACCCATCTACCCATCATCTACCCATCTACCCATCTACCCATCTATCTATCTATCTATCTATCTATCTATCTATCTATCTATCTATCTATCTATCTATCTATCTATCTATCATCTATTTATCATCTATCTATCTATCATCTGTCTATCATCTGTCTGTCTTTATCTATCTATCTATCTATCTATCTATCTATCTATCTATCTATCTATCTATCTATCTATCTATCTATCTATCATCTATATATCTATATATCATCTATATATCTATCTATTCATCTAATTTAGAAACTGCCCCTCTCACTCACAGAGCAACTCCATAATCGCAACTGGAGCAGTATGACCTTGGCTGATCTGAAAAAAGCTAAATAGAGTTATGTCTGCATGGTAGCTGAAAGGGAGACCACTAAGAGATCTTTTAGAACTATAGAATGAAATAAAAATGTCCATCCCACCCCTCAAAAAAACCCCAACAGTGGTGAACCATATCTATACTGCTGCCAAGAAAATTAAATAGAATATCCCTGCAATCTCCGAACCTGAATTCAACTCAAGGGAATCCCTGTCCACCTTCTCCTTTGATTCCATAATCCCAAGGGAATGAAAGTTCTTAGCACTGATATACTTCAAGGTATTCTTCATGGCTCTTCGCTTGCTTTGTCATTGTTTATGGTGAAGGGTTGGAGTTTAGTAATGAAGTTCAGCTGAAGAAGAAGAAAAAGTGTCATGCAAGGAGAAAATGTGCCATGGCATAAGAGCAAAGCCATTAGCCTCATTGAATACCACAGTAATAGGTAAAGGTTAAAGAGAAGCGGCTGTCACAGAATGGGCTGCTCTGTATTCTTTCTTGCTGAAGCTTGCAAAATATTTTTTCCCCTTGTACTAAAAGCAGGGGACTCAATAAATCCAACAATCACCTGGACAGTATTTTCTTCCACAATACTTCAAAGAGCTGGAATTTACTTTGTGGCTCTTTTTTAACCTAGATGCAATTATTTTTCACCATAATTTGGTTTTCTCCGTAACTTGATCACTCTTGGTTGATCACAACAGCTTATATCTCTTCACAGTTTCTTTCATTGCTACAATCTCCTAGAACTGTGATGGTGAACCTATGGCATGCGTGCCCGAGGTGGCACGCAGAGCCCTCTCTGTGGGCATCCACCCGTCACCACCTGCTCTTCTGTATTATCTTTGCACAATATTGGAAAGATGAAAAAATAATGCAAGATGAAGAGATAATTAAGAAGATATTAGACTAGTGATGGCACACGCACCGGAGTCCTACAAACTCGAAGACCAGGTGGCCGGCATACATGTGCGTGCCAGGAACCGGAAGACCAGGTGGCCAGTGTATGCATGCAGACTGGCCAGCTGGCCTTAGAGTTTCCAGGGCTCCGGTGTGCATGCACACACACATTTTGGTTTGGGCACTCAATGCCGAAAAGGTTCGCCATCACTGTCCTAGAAGTTGAAAAAACTACGCAAAAAAAAAAAAAAATTCAGAAGTTGATCTTGAATTATATAGTTCTTCAATTCTCCAAAATTGTAAATTGAACTTTTGGCTTTTAAATCTTCAAGAAAGACTTTCCCATGGTCTCACCTCTTTCCCCTTCAACTTCCCGGGTTTACTACCCACATTTTAGCTCTAGCGATATCTGCATTCGTGATATTATTTTGTTAGTATTTAAGGACTCAGAAGTTTGAGTTTGAACAGTAAATTCACAGTCTCTCTGATTTTCTGACATCTGGATCTACATTCATATCTTTCATTACTTTAGAAATGTAAAGGTAAAGGTTCCCCTCACACATACATTATGTGCTAGTCATTCCTGACTCTAGGGGGCGGTGCTCATCTCCATTTCAAAGCTGAAGAGACAGCACTGTCGGAAGACGTCTCCATGGTCATATGGCTGGCATGACTAAACACTGAAGGCACACAGAATGCTGTTACTTTCCCACCAAAGGTGGTCCCTATTTTTCTACTTGCATTTTTACGTGCTTTTGAACTGCTGGGTTGGCAGAAGCTGGGACAAGTAATTGGGGCTCATTCCGTTATACAGTGCTAGGGATTCGATCCGCCGAACTGTCCACTTTTCTGATCAACAAACTCAGCGTCTTAGCCACTGAGCCACCTTAGAAATGTAGTACTTCTCAAACTTTTGCCACTAAGAAATCTCAAAAAAAAAAAAAAAATGATGCAGGTTCACAACTTCAGAATCTGCAAAATCAGAAAAAAAACCTGCTATTTTCTGAACATCTGTCTTGTCAGCCAACTGACTAGCTACTGAAAATATTTGCAATTCTTGCTTAAATCTTTCATGAGCGAGTGAAAGGCCAAGGAACCTTCACATATTCCATTTTATCTAGTTATATATTCACTTTCAACAGGATGTGCTAAATGTTATTAATGCTCTTGATTAATAAGTAATGAGGCAACTATTTTTAGTGGTTTGTCTTTGAAGTGTCAGTCGTAGCCAGTGGCCCATTGCCAACAGACGGCTCCAACTCAAAATTCTGAATCCTCAAATAAATACTAACAAATCGTAACACAGACACAGATATCACTACATCTAACAACAAAGTATGGGCCATAGACTCAAGAAGTTGAAGAGGAAAGATGTAAGACCACTGGGAATGCTTTCAATTATGCAGCCATTTATTTTAAATGATCAAAGGCAGAAGTACATATAAATGCTGCTACATGCACCTTAATCAGCCAGGATAGAGGTTCAAAGTTGGATTTTGTTCTTGGGGCTTTATTCACATCCAGGAACATTTTTCATAGATATGGAGAGGTTGCTAAAATAAGACTCGATTGTCACTCTGGTTTAAGAAGGAATTTCTACTACTGGAAACCTTTTCCAAGAATCAGCAGGCTTGGCCTACGCTGCAGCTTCATCGTTGAAAAGCATAACAGCACTGCTGCTGAGATAATAGCTAAGCTACTTTCAAAACACTGTTTGTTGGTTTAAGATAGAAAATGGACTTATGCAAGATGGTGCCTCACTCCCAAAGGAAGGAAGATGCTTGCCTGGGTCAACTGTACCGACAAGAAAAGCTCTTCTTTGCTCTCTAGACCTCAGTTTTCAAAGCTTTCAAATGCCCAGATGCTTATTCCCCTGTTGGAAGAAATGTCCTTCTGGGTTCAGTTCCAAGTGAGGAAAAAGACATTGGAAATACAGAGGCTGCTTGGAGAGATGGTTTAATGGCGGACAGGATCACATGGCTTGAGCTCCTGAACAGAAAAGAGGGATCACATGCTTCCAGATGTTGGGTGAAGAAGAAAAGAGGCAGAGATGCTGAAAGTCCCTGGTTTTATGCCCTCTCTGGCCTTTGATCTTGATCTTGTATTCTGATTGGTTGTCAGACTCCCATGGGGTTCATGCAGGGGCAACTCTGTTGGCTGTGCTTTGAGTCCAAGTTTGGCTGCCTTGCTGGCTGATGTAATTTTCCTAGGTGCCTTGTGGTGAGGTTCTGTGGAAGGCTAATCCTACCTTTGTTATGTAGAGTAGACTAACTCAGGTTTTAATGGCTCATTAACAAAGGTGGGGTGGGGAAGCTGCAGAGAGCTACTTTAAGACACGTTCTTCTTTTTCACATGCAGGGAAATATAATATTCTGCCTTTTTAATATTTCCCAGGATATTTCATTTTTCTAGGAGAGGGGTGGGTTTTAACTTCCTACATCCCAAAGTCATCACCTTAGATCAGGGGTGGGGAACGATGGCCCTTTTATGACTTGTGGACTTCAACTCCCAGAATCCCTAAGCACCCAGGCTGGCTCGGGAATTCTGGGACTTCAAGTCCACAAGTCATAAAGGGGCCATTGTTCCCCACCTCTGCCTTGGATGGTTGTTCTTATAAATGGCAAGGCAGAATGTTTCCCCCTTTCTTGGTTTTAAAATCTAGATGACAATCATGTTGCAAAATCTATGGAAAGGATGGTAGTAATGCCATGTGGATAAACAGCTGGCTGTAGATCAATGGAATTACTAACCCAAAAAAATTTTTTTTGATGAGGGAAGCAAAAGACAATAGTTTGGAACAAAAAAATGTCTCTAAAAGCACTAGAGTAAGGAAACTGGCTGAAAAACTGAGCAAAACAGCTATAAGGGGAGAATAAAATATGACTGGGAAATGCTAGGTCATTTTTCTGGAGTTTTTTGTCAGAAAGTTTTCCAGCTCAGTCAGCCACAAATTAAACGCTTCTCTTCAATGCAGAGACTGAAGAACTGAGAAATATTCTTTTCAACTAATGGTGTTTGCTTGAAAAAGCAGGACAGGTCTTTGGTGGGTCACTGGTCAGTTGTACAAATAGGGGATTTTTTTTTGTTGCAAACGACATCAACCTGAGCCTAGTGGAATCTGGCAAGCTTCCCTTCTAAAGCAGAAACCTGATTAAATACTTGCTGTTTTGTATGTGCTGTGTTTATCAGCATAACCTTCTGCTTTGATGGTGAGAGTTGGTTGCTAATGGGATTTTCATTTTGATGGAAGCATCAGCGAGTCATGCTGAGGGCGCCTTGCTGGTGAGGAAAGATGTTGTTCTTCAGATCTTTGGCAAAACTCAGTTTTAAAAAGTTTGAACAGTCAAACGAAAAGAAACCATGTGCATCTTACTTTTACAATTCAAAGAAAATGGTAAGTGAAGAAAGGATCTTGACTCCTGGCCATGCCCTCCTATGTTATTTTAATTATTTAGAGCCACATAAGTGTGACAGGCAGTATAAACATTGGATAAATTTACCTGTGTAAATTGATTTCACATAGGTAAACATTGATAGGTAAACATTGATAAATGTTTACCTATCTGGTGGCAGGACAAGTCACAGAAATCCTGTCCAGAGTAGCTCCAAATTTTTAATTTTTTTTACTACCAGTTTGGTAGCATGGCTCGATGAGGGCATGTGACTGAGTGGGTGTGGCCAGCTTGATGTCACTCATGCACACTCAGTCACATGACCCCCTCACCAAGCCATGCCCACCGAAC